>NW_008601343.1:0-6689 GCF_000691845.1 Merops nubicus | reverse complement strand
TCGCTCCGTCGGATCCAAAGGAGCTCGATGCAGCATCTGCTGCTGCTCTCATTGCAATCAGGAGACTGTCCCTCTTTCAAAGCACACACGTGTGGACTTGTTTTCAAAACACTTTGAAATGCCTCTTAGATACATCTTTCTGCATAGTAAACAGACCTTTCACTGGTTTTTTTAACCAAGTTTGAGGTTTTTTTAATTTGCGTTACGTTTTCATGCACTTCACGGCTAGAGCTAGCGAGCTGGTTTTGCTCTTCTAATGAATCAGGAGAACAATAGAATACTTTGTTACAGATTTGGAGTGACAAATTACTAGGAAATAATATCAAAACAACTTTTTCTTGTGTGTGGTTGCCTTTTTGGTTTGTTTTTTTTTTGGTTAAATGATTTTCTTGCCCATAGCTGTGGTAGCTTTTCTTCTTCCAGAAGATGTTTTATCTGCAGAGCGTTTCTTACATGTGAACTTTTGATTTGAAGCACTTGAAGTAGCATTTTAGCAACAAGCTAAAGGTTATGTGCTGTGTTTAAAGCAAATATTTTTTTTTTTCTCCTCTCTACAGTACCTACCTTCAGAACAGAATCCTGCCTTTGTCTCACAGTCTGCAAAGTTTGACCCGTCATCAAAAATTTATGAAGTAAGACTTATGCTAAAATTTCCTGCCAAGTAATACAAAAGAAAGAAATAAGTAGATTATTTTCTTTTGGGAACATCAGCAATATAGAATTTTTTTTTCTCCTTGGATTCTCCTTAGAAAAAGAGTGTAAGTTTTCAGAAGCTTGACATGTTTCTGAATCTGTAGTCCATTGTTTCTGTAGCATTTGTGTCCTTTGAGGAACCAGGGATTGGAGACATTCCGCTGTATATTCCCTGTCTGTCCAAGCTACAGACTACCACTGAAGTCTCCATCTGCCTTTGTTCTTGTGGCTTGTTTGTAGCTCAGAACTTTCAAAGCTCATGGTTTTACTTTACCTAGTGAGGCAGATCTTAATCTCTTTTACAATCCAATTTGATCTTTTGTACTCTTGCTACCACACGCTGCTCTTCATTAAGTTTATAAACTCCTTTTTGCCATAAAACTTCAAAGAAAGTGATCCCAGGTAATTTTTTGTTGTTGCAGATCAGCAATCGATGGAAGTTGATGAGTCAGACACAAACACAGAAGGAGTCCAAGGATGAATCCAAAAAGAAAGCAGCCCAGCACTCAGGTACAGCTGTTCTCCCCTTCCTTGGTGTGTTGGCTGGTCTGCCTTTCCCAGTGCACACAGGCTGTTTCCCAGTTCTGAAGAACCCTTAGATGATGGATTTCCTGACGGATGAGATTGTTTGACAGAGATTGTATACTCTTTTTAGTTTGAGACTTGCTACACGCTGGTTTCCTTGCGTTTTTGAAGCTCCTGGCTACTTACTCCTGCTTTTTACAGCAGTGTTTGTTCCCACAGCTGCCCGTGAGCAGGCCCAGAAGGCGTACACAGAGGCAACAGAGACAATTGTGTCTGTTCGTCAGCAAGCTATGGTATGTCTCTGAGTCCCCTGCTTCCAGCCTTTGCCCCCTTTGGACCTTCATAGTGTAGCTGAGAATGAAACCCTGAGCCCTAGAACTCTGAAATACCTGAATGGCAGCCTTCTGATAGCAGCCTTCCCATGGCCTGCCCTGTGTGTACCAGCAGGCTGTAGCAACTCCTGTGCAAGGCTTTGCATCCTCCATTCCTTCAGCAGAGAATGTTTTCCACTGCTGCATCTCTGCACCTCACTTAGGTCTGAGTTCCCCCAGATCCACCTGTGGGGCCACAGCAGATCTGAGCCTTTAGTATCCTGTGAAATGACAACATTGGCTTCTTATCTGAGAAGTCTCTGCTGTGAAGGGTGGGGGGAGTGTGGGGGACACGATTTAGGCCCCATGGCCTGCCCTGTGTGTACCAGCAGGCTGTAGCAACTCCTGTGCAAGGCTTTGCATCCTCCATTCCTTCAGCAGGGAATGTTTTCCACTGCTGCATCTCTGCACCTCACTTAGGTCTGAGTTCCCCCAGATCCACTTGTGGGGCCACAGCAGATCTTTAGTATCCTGTGAAATGACAACTTTGGCTTCTTATCTGAAAAGTCCCTGCTGTGAAGGGTGGGGGAGAAGGTATGGGAACACCATTTAGGCCCAAACACAGTGCTTTGTCCAAGCACTGTCACTGGGGCCTAGGTCTGCTGGGCAGTTCATCTGTATGCTGGTGTTCATGCCTGCACAGAGATGCCTCATTCTCCTCTGCTGAGCCTGTCCTTGTTTCTATTCTGGGGGTTGCTTTTGCAGCAGGAACAAGCTAATAAGAAGAGGGAGAGAGTCGTGAGTGAAACAGGAACAGAATTGCCAAAACAAGAGAAGAAACGGCCAAAAACCTCCCAGCAACCAGAGGAGCTGGAAGCACCGAAGCAGTTTACCCCCTTTGATTACAGCAAGTCCAACTTCAAAGTGTTTGCAGGTAAGATCTGGATCTCTTGCTGGAGTGCTGCAGGCTCTGAAGAGTGTTGCCAGCAGAGCCCTGAGAGGGCTGCGTGTGAGTGGAGGTGCCAAGGCAGTGCAGACTGTTACAAGGCACTTACCTTACAGTGGGGAAATACTAAATTAACTTGGGGAAGGTACAGTTTAGTGTGGCTGTTCTGATGCAGAAACAGAATCCTGGAACTGTTGTCCAAGGGGATTGTGGGTTCAGATTTTGCATTTTTCCTCCATAGAGAAAAAAGGAACTAAGAGGCAAAGGAGATTGGACTCCTTTGTAACAAGGATCTATTCAAAAGCATCTTCTGCCCCTAAGAGACTGTTCTGTCTTTTAGTGTGTGGGAGATAAAGAAATGCTGTGGAATGCACTGTTCTTTAGGGAAAATTGCAGTTACAGCCTCTCTCCTTTCTCCCTTAGGAAGCAGCAAATCGAAGCAGCCGCCACAGTTTGATCCTGCCAAGCAAGCTTACACAGGCAAGGTAGGGGCAGCTCCTCAAAGCAGGAACAGAAATGCTGGTGACTTGCTGGGGGGGGCAGGTGACTCTCTCTGGATCTGCAGGATGTTCCCTAACAGCTCCTGATACTGAGGTGCAGCTTCTTCCCATTCAGGAAGAGCTTTCTTGATTACCCAGAGACTCTCATGTTGTTTCCCACCTCTTCATACATTGCTCACACCTACCCCTCCACACATCACAGATGCAACACTCACACCACAGCCAATTCCTAATAACAAATTCAAGGCACTCTCAAAATTCTCCAACTCAGGCCAGTTTTTCCAGGCCATGTCAGCTTTGCATGTTGCCCACCTTATCCACCAAGTACTGTCATTAGGAAAACAGTCTGGGCTCAGAGAGTTTTTACTTAGTTTATTGCTAATTGAGCTTGAGAGACTGAAGAGAAGAAAGAAGACACTCAAATGCATACTGAAGGGAAGCCTGTGACTAGCCCGGGGCAGTTCCTGTGTCACCAGCCCTGCAGACCACCTGTGTTACCTCAGAGCCCCCAGGGGTGCCCTGCATAGTGCTCACGTGTGGAGCCTGTGGGTGCTGAGGTGTGACATCAGTGGGCACTCAGGCATGAAGTAGCAGGGTGCCCGTGCATGGCCTCATGGGGCACTCGAGCAAGAATTTCAAGTTCTGAAGCTCATTTCTTGCATTTCAGCCTCTTCCCTGTGCCTGCTGCCTTCCTGCATATTTAACTGGAGGGCAAATGGTACCAGAGAGCATCTTAGACGTTCATTAAAAATTGTGTTTTAGAAGATGAACATGTTTATGCTTGATAGTGTAGGAAGCAGTTTCCTGTGCAATCCATTTGCTCTGTCAGTTGAAACTTATTTCAGGAGGAAAAAAAGAAACAGTTGAACCTGGAACAGCCTTGACAGATCTTTCTGTCCAGATGGGTAAGGCTTGTCATCAGTGGGCCTCATACATCACAGTTAGACCAGCAGAGCAGTGCTCACTCAGATGCCTTCAGTGCACGTGCATGTAAAGTCCTAAAGCATAAAGCTCACGGTGCAGGCGAGCACTGTGAAACTTATTTCAGGAGGAAAAAAAGAAACAGTTGAACCTGGAACAGCCTTGACAGATCTTTCTGTCCAGATGGGTAAGGCTTGTCATCAGTGGGCCTCATACATCACAGTTAGACCAGCAGAGCAGTGCTCACTCAGATGCCTTCAGTGCACGTGCATGTAAAGAAGTCCTAAAACATAAAGCTCACGGTGCAGACGAGCACTGTTGAAGTTGGAGGGACCTGACAGCACGTGAGTCTCATGGAGTAGACTGTATTTGGTGGTACCTCACTGTGGTGGTGCTCTCTTTTTTTCCTTCTGTGCAGAAAATTGCTGGAGTTGGAGCAAACAAACGTCAACAGTCTGGGAACCGAAGCATGTCCTACCTGGCAGGGAAAGCTGACAGGTGAGTTGTCAGCCTGCTGGCATCATCACTAGTGAAAGCTGTTTCACTGGAGCTGTGGGCAAAGCACAGACAGCTATTGTCCTCAGCTGCTGGGGGAGCTTAAGCAGAAGTGTAATGGCAAGAGCTTGCATCACAGCTTGACGTCAAAATCATGAAAAAAAAATCCTAGTCAGGATTAATGCAATCAGAGACAGTTCTGGGTGGAAGGCTTGAAATGCTGAGGTAAAAGTTTGTGTTAATAGATGTGGGAGCAGCTTTCTGTGGCTGCAAAGATAGGTGGAGGTGGGCAGAACATTTGCTTGGGAGGGAGATAAATGCCAGTACTGCCAAAGATGAATGTTCCTGTTCTGAATAGATGCCTCACATGCAGCTTATGAGGCTTGATCCTTGTGTAGTATTTAGTCATAAAAAAGCAGCACTAGGTAAGGACAGTACTGGAAGGAGAGAGGTTCTGACTGCATTGTGACCCTCTCAGCAGAACTGTTGTAACCTGTCGTAGGTTTTCAATCTGGAGTGAATTTAGAGTAAAAGTCTTTCTGTAACTGTCTGTTGCAGGGGTTCGAGGCACCACTGGCCGAAGAGATAGTCCCTCTGGCAGGACCTGTGGGAGTTGCTGCTGAACAGAACAATAGTCAGCAGTCTTGTCGCCATGGGAAGGCAAATACTGGTCACTGAGCAGCTTTTGTACAGAAGTGGTTTTTTAAACCCATTAAAATCCTTTTTTTTCCAAAAGGAAAAACATCTTAATTGCTGTCATTTTTATTATATTCACTTTTTTTTCCTACTAACACTCACAATGTTGTTTTCTTTCTAATTTTGAAAGTTTATCCTGCATCCTCAAGCAGTTTGGCTAAATTTGGCAGTTCTGAAGTTGCTTCCAGTTCAGAACCAGCATGTCAGTGGAGTTTGAGAGGAAACTTTTGGCATCTCTAAAGCCAGCACAAAAGCTGTAGAGAGATTCAGTAGACGTGGCTCAAACCCAGCAGTGCAGAGAAGGAAATCAGGCCAGGCTGTCTTAGACCTTGTTTACAGATTGAACTGCACAGCTCTTCTCTTGAAAGGTAATATGAAAAATTACTGTATTTACCTAGCAGTGGTTTTTGAGCAAAGATTTTATTTTAGGGAAAAAAAAATGGATACTTTTTGGATCAGAGCCAAGTGGTTTCACCATAAAGCCATCACATTAGGTGGAAGGCAAAACACAGAGTTCAGTACTGGGCTGGGGAAAGCCAGTGAGGTTCTGTGCTGAGCACAGCACAGCTGTACTGACCTTAACAGGTTTTAAAGAACCACAGTGAGTTACCCTGAAGTCTTTGTAGAAGAGTATCAGCCATGGCTGGCTGGCAGAGCTTACTCTAGCTGGTGACAGCTGAGGGCAGGTAACTGCTGTGGGAGAGGTAAGCCACGGGGCAGTTTGATGGGTGGGAGGTCTGAAGAAAGGTTTGGCTGAGGTGACTTTGCTTGAAGCCCTGTTGAACTGGTGGCAGAGTGCTTCCTGGATTACTGGTCACTGTGACAGCCCTTGCTCCCTTTCCCACAGGCCTTGTCTTTGCTCCAGTCTCTGGCCAAGGACTATCTGTTCATGCCTGTTGTGGCAATGACAGAACTCGCTGCCTGTTAGGCCAGCTGCAAGGACTGAGTGGGTACTGCTAAAAACTCCCCCCACCTTCCTAACCCAAAGGCTTTATTTTACAAAGACTCCAAGAGGTTTGGGGGATTGTTTGTTGTTCCCCATATTTCTGGGGAGCAGGGACTGGAAGGAGCAGAGGAGGGTTTTTCTTCCTTGGGTATCTTGGTGTGAACAGTGCTGAGCGAGCAGCATTGCAGTGGCAGAACAGTCACCTGTGCTCCTGAACTCTGCTTGCATGGCTGAGTACTGGAGAATGTTTTCAAAAAGAGGCAGTTAAAGAGCAGATGTCTCCAAGCATGTTTGCAGAGGCTGCCAGAGCCCTCCTCAGCCTTACTGTGCCTGGTACTTCTGTAACTAACTTGAAGAATGAATAAGTCTATCAAACCCCTGCTCGCTGCACAGATATTAAAATTTCTGTAGTTCAGGTCCCCTTCTTAAAATTTTAAAATTGCTGTAGGTGAAATCCTAAATTAAAATTCCATCAAGGTGACAGTTCAAGGATGATCTTAATTTTAGTCTTTCCATTTTCCCTTTGTGAGTTGCAGATGACTGCCGTAGGTTATAAAAATGTCTTTAAGGCAGTGAGTCTCAGCCCCGTGCGTGCTCTGGTCACCCCGGGAAGGGGAGGAAGTTGTAGCTCCGGACTCCCGCACCCCGAGCCAGTT
>NW_008601342.1:471-707 GCF_000691845.1 Merops nubicus | reverse complement strand
CCTGCCCGGGGCTGGGATGGCATCCAGGGGGACAGAGCTGGGCACAGCAGCGAGCAGGAGGGGCTGTGAGGGGGGGTGTCCATCTGGCCCCTTTGTGTGGCTGCTTTTTGTCTCGTTTCACCCCATTTTTCTTCCCGACACCATAAATAGCAGCAGAGCTGCAGGAGCTGCTTCCATCCGCCCTGCCCGCGCCGCTGCCTCCGGCCAAGCCAACCAGATGGAGGAAAACAATCCTG
>NW_008601342.1:0-299 GCF_000691845.1 Merops nubicus | reverse complement strand
CCCACTGGCATTCGCCCTGGCACCCTGGCACCCCGGCCCCTGGCGTCCAGCAGCAGGGGCAGGCAGCACCCAGGGACAAGCAGTACCCAGGGACTGGCAGCACCCAGGGATAAGCAGCACCCAGGGACAAACAGCACCCAAGGATGAGAAATAGCCAGAGACAAGCAGCACCCAAAAGCAGGCAGCACCCAGGGACAGGCAGCACCCATCAACTGGCAGCACCCCTGAAGTGGCAGCACCCCTGTGCAGGCAGCACCCAGGTTTTGAGGGGGTGGGAGCCCCACGATGGGGTCCCCCCA
>NW_008601341.1:0-9956 GCF_000691845.1 Merops nubicus | reverse complement strand
CGCAGCGCTCTGCGGGGGACGGGTGTCTGTGGGGTGCACGCAGCGGAGGTGCGCTTGGTGAGGGAGCTGTGATGAAGGGGCGCGTTTCCACGCCAGCCCCAAGAGTGCCCTTTGTTGCGGAACTTGGCTACTTGCCAGTTACATAAGGGAGAGTTTTTACTCCTCGATGTGAAAGCAAGAAGTGACTATAATTCTGGTGTCATTTGTACGCGGAAGGATTGAGTGCCTTGTTTTATGTCATAACTCCTCCGTGGGCAAAGTACAAACTAGAATCCACATCTTCCAAATTCCAGCCCCCCTTCCTACCCAACATGAAACTCTCGTGCCCTAGTTCCATACCCTTCCACATGGTATAGTGTGATGCTTCTCACTGTACTACTCTTGCACACCTGTAACTTCTTGCCAATCCCAAAAACGTGTCTTGCAGAGGCAGAAGTTACCAGCCTGCGATACTAATTCTCATTTGCAGTCTCAACAAATTTGCAGAAATAGATGTAGTGCCATGGTCCCATTAAAGCCAATTCCTGCCATTTGAGAGGGGATGAGAATTTATTCCTCATGTGAAACACTAAGAGCGTCAAAACATTTAGTTCAGTACTGCTGGGGCAAGATCCTTTTCTCAGAGCAGGGTTCAGCATTCTCTGAAGCCAGAGTTAAATCTAAACAGAATGGCTAAAGATATATGGTGTCTAAGAAAAATGTTCTTCCTACTGTCTCTACCTCTCTCCCCAAGAAGCCCTAACCTATCTCTAATCAAGCAGAAGACTATTTTTTTTCTGGGTCGATTTTCTGCCAAGTAAAGGACTTAAATCAGCTCAGGGTCTGACAAGTGCAAATGGGTGCGAGATGAATAGGGAAATCATGCAACTGAGAGCAACAGGAGACAAATGTAGTATGAAGGACCTCACTCAGCTGTGATGGCTGACCCAAGCCATCTTATGCCATCAACTTCACCACAAGTAGCTGAAAGACTGTATACACCAACTCCTCTTCCCTGAGTGAAGATTAGTTTTGGAGCTTCTCAACATCTGGACTCCTCTCCTTCTGTAAGCAACCTTATAAAACATGTTGCCAAAAAAAAAAGATTACAGCTTTTAGTCATTTCATGAGGGCTTTTCACAACAACTTCTACTAGAAGAAAAAGTTCATGCACAAATAAAACCTCCCTGTGTCCCAAGTGCATGAAATTATCCTGATTTTAAAAACACATTCTCTCTCCTAACTTGACAGCAAAACAATCTTGATTGAACCATCTTCACATAAAAATGGAAGCACTCACTGCTTCTGGATGAAGTTGCCCTGTATTGCAATGTAACTTCCTATTTTTGCTTTTTTCCCAGTTCCTTAAAACTGTACTTGCACAGGAAGGGCAGCATGTGCCACTAATGTTTTTGACTTCACATATTTCTTACTTTGCTTTACTTTCTTTACTTTTCTCTTGACCATGTTTGAGTAATCCTTTGGGTTTCCACCAAACTTTCTCACTCCTCACTGGCGGACAGTAGTATAGTTGGAAATGCTATAGAGTCTCATTGTGGTGACAATGACCTCCAGGAGAATCACAAAATAGTATCATAGAATTGTTTCAGTTGAAAAAGACCTTTAAGATCATTGAGCCCAACCATTAACCCAGCATAGCCAAGTCCACCATTAAACCATATCCCTAAGCCCCACGTCTACACATCTTTGAAATACCTCTGGGGATGATGACTCCACCACTGCCCTGGGCAGCCTGTTCCAGTGCCTGACAACCTTTCTGGTGAAGAAATTTTTCCTAATGTCCAATCTAAACCTCCCCTAGCACAGCTTGAGGCCGTTTCTTCATATCCTATCACCTGTTACTTGGGAGAAGAGACTGAAATCCACCTCACTACAACATCCTTTCAGGTAGTTGTAGACAGCAAGTCTCTTCTCAGTCATCTTTTCTCCAGGCTAAATAAACCCAGTTACCTCAGGCACTTCTCATCAGACTTGTTCTCTAGGCACTTCACTACATTTATTGTCTTTCTTTGGGAACAGTCTGGCACCTCCATGTCCTTCTTGTAGTGAGGTGCTGAAAACTGAACCCAGTACTCAAGGTGCAGCTTCACCAGTGCCAAGTGCAGGGGAACAATTATTTCCTTAGTCCTGCTGGTCACACTATTTCTGATACAAGCCAGGATACCGTTGGCTTTCTTGGCTACCTCGGCACAATGGTGGCTCATATTCAACTGGTTACTCACCAATACCCACAGGTCCTTTCCCGCCAGGGAGCTCTCCAGCCACTCTTCTCCAAGCTTGTAGCGTTGCCTGGGGTTGTTGTGACTCAAGTGCAGGACCCAGCACTGGCCTGGTTGAACCTTATACCATTGACCTTGACCCATAATTCCAGCCTGTCCAGATCCCTCTGAAGAGCCTTCCTACCCACAAGCAGATTAACACACCCTCCTAATTTGGTATCATCTACAAACTTACTGAGGGTAAGAGCAACAGTCTTGCCCAATGCCACGTTCTACACACACACAGACATCTGCTTGGATGATATGTCCATTTGGTTCAACAGCAGTGCCAATCAGACACCGGGAGGAGGAGACTTTGCTCCTACACTGCTATATACACACATAAAGAACTATCATTTGCCCAGACACTGACTGTTCATCAAGGTCTGACATATGCTTAAAAAGGCAGGATCAATCAGTCAGAGGGGTTCTGCAGAAACAGTGGGAGTATTGGCAATGCAGGCTGAAGAGCAAAGGGAGCAAGTTTGGGCACATCTCAGCTGAGCTGAGCAACATATGATACCAGCAGAGAGGAAAGTGCAGATCCCTCCCCTTCAGCTTGTGTGGGACCATGTCCACAGTTTATGGATGAGTCACAGGAACACCATCTTCCCATTCACAGGTGCAATTCCTACATTTCATCTTGTAAAAGAGAGGTCACATTGACATGACCAGAATGTGTCTGCAGTTAGTTATTGTCCTATTAGAATAATTATATCACCATTCTGAGCAGTGAGAATTTTTATCCTTTACCTTCATAGACATAATCCCCTGCTCACTATAGTGGACACAATAAGCATTTATTTCATTAAGATCATGTTTTGGTTTTATTAAACATTCCTTGTACTGTGGTTGTGATTTCCATATTCTTGGCAGCATGGGCTTTGATGTGTAAATTCTTCAGATGGATTCTTGGAATAAACAACACAGCTTTCTGAAAGAGTCAAAAATATCTGTTCTGAGCAGAGCCTTGGAATACGTGTGAGAGACTGGGAGAAGTGGGGGAGGCAGCTCAGACTGGCCTCTGGTCAGGGATTCCCAAACCATATGAGCAACTCGTGGTGCACAAGACATTTCAAAACATCCCCTGTACAGGATGGTACAGAGAGAAACTGCTGCTGCCCTGAAATGCAGAAGAGGAACGCCCGAGTTTAAATCTTTTCTGGTTGATTATGAAGTCAGCCAGGTAATTTCTAGTCACCATGTAAAATGAAAACTCTGAGAGAGGATTCCCCTACCACTAAAATTCCTGGGACAGCCACAGTTTAATTCCCAATTCCTGGGAATCCAGCAGACACCCTATTAGTTCTGTACTGGATAGACAACACAGTGACATTACAAAACCTTTACCATGGAAAAATTACTGGTTAATAGCTTGTATGAAGGGGGTTATGTTTTGTCCTTTCCAGTGGAAAAAAAATTGATTGGGAAGCTGGTTCATACATCAAGCATATCTTTTTTCTCTTCTTTTGTTGCATTATTTTCTCTCATCCTCTTGGTCACATGTAGCATCAATAATTTGCTCAAGTGACTTGCCCTCCATTGAGGTGTTGTGTCACCCAGCACAGCTACAGGTGAGCATGGCTTTCCTGACCCACTGACAACTGGCTTGGAGAAAAAGAGTTTCAGGCAGTTCTCCAAGAAAATCCAGACCTTCATTTTCAGCCATGACCTGAAAAATAAGCTTCAGGAGCAGAGGTCACATTCTTCCAGATTAATGAGCGCACAGGGCGATGGCTGTTGCGGTTGTCTGAGGTGAGCTGCTTACATCCTGCTTCTACCCTCACAGGGGAAAACCTTGGATTCAGCCTGGCACTAGCATAATCTGGGACAGATAGTTTGCCTTTGGGGATATCCATGGCATGTATTTTGTGTGTCTCCCCCTGTGTTCCCTTTGTTTGCGCCTCTATGTACAGTGCATATGACTGAGGAAAAATTTTCTTCACAGCCAGAGAGGTTGGTTTGATTTCATAATTTTAATTTAATGTCCCCACAATTCTGCATAGGATTGCAAAACAGTGTGTGCCTGTGCTTATTTATTAGGCATCCCTATATTTGGCCAAGAGACTGAACCGTGCCTACCTTTCTGCCAGTCAGTCACTGGTGAAGAGTGAAGATACAAGAGCTACCATCACCCTGGGCTGTGAGACAGCAATGAAATTATGAAAGGAAAGCAGCTTGAGAAGTAAGAAGTCATTTTAGCTGTGAGTGGGTGCAACTGTGTAAGAACTTTTGGCATATGCATGGTGCTTGTACCTGGCCTTGCAGTCTCTTTGCTGAATGTATTCAAGAGACACCAGTATGAATATTTATATACCTAGGTCTGCCTACAGAGATACATAGGGGTCATGCACTCTGTGCTGGTTCATGCTTCATGATGTGGGCACAAAGGGCAGCCTGTGCCCATAACATAGTGGTTCCCTGGCTGAGGAAAACAAGGCAGATAAGAGTAGGCAGCACAGTCCGGAAAACTCCAGCTGCTGTAACATAAGTTACCTTGAGAAAATCCCCCAAAAAGGAAAGACCTTTGAGGGACTTTCTGCTGGGGGCAGCACCAAACTCGTAATAGAATCATAGAATGGTTTGAGTTGGAAACGACCTTAAAGATCATGTAGTTTGAACCCCTGTTCCATGGGCAGGGACACCTTCCACTAGACTAGGTTGCTAAAAGCCCCATCCAACCTGGTCTTGAACACATCCAGTGCTGGGACATCTACAACCTCTCTGGGCAACCTGTTCCAGCGACACACCACCTTTACAGTGAAAAACTTCCTCCTGATGTCTAATCTAAATCTACCCTTTTCTGGTGTAAAGCCATTACTCCTCATCCTATCACTACAAGCCTTTGTAAAAAGTCCCTCCCCAGCTTTCTGGTAGGCCCCCTTCAGACACTGGAAGGCCACAATGAGGTCTCCTTATCACCTTCTCTTTTCCAGGCTGAACAACCCCAACTCTTTCAGCCACTCCTCATAGGAGAGGTGTTTCAGCACTCTGATCATCTTCATGGCTTGGCTCTACACCCGCTGAGTTCCTGCATAGTTAGAGATTGGCACACCCCCTGCCTCCATTACAGCCATAGCAACACCCAAGGAGACAGACAAAATATACAATATAAAAGGCAAAGCATGGGTTATTGTCTGGCATCTAGATTTTAGACCTCATATCTCTCTATATGGGATTTGTAAGCTCTGAGGAAGAACAGAACTGAACTTTTTTAGGTTAGCAAAGATTCTCCCATCACTTTAAGCAGAATGGATTTTTAAGAAATACCTTGTCGAAGCAGAAATGATGTAGTCAGGATCTGCTAAGATAACCTGATCAACTTTAGGAACAGGCTGCTTCAGTGCTTCTTACATCTTCTGACAGTAACTTGGGGTGGAGAATCCAGTATGTCACACAGTGCTAGGTAGTCTCTTTCAGATGGGAGAGCTCATCATAAAGCCAGCTAATTCTGCCCATGAAGGTTTTGCTGATGACAGTTAAGGTGGGAAAGATTAATAGAGAAGAGAGATTCACTTGTCACAACAACCATCTAGCTTTAGGCTGAGGAGTGATGGGATGCTTTTCCAGCCACCTCCATTCTGTGACAATAGAATCAGATACAGAAGGGTTGTGTTGGGTGGAATCAGCATTCCCTTCTAATTTTGGAAAGAACTGTGGCAATTGGAAGGAGCTGAGAGCAAGCCTGCAGAGATTGCTCCATTGTCCAGGAGACACTGGCAAAGTATTCCTAACTCTGGGCTCTCTAGAAGGAGAAACATTTACAATTGGTTAGTCCTGCAAACAAGTCAAACCTGCAGTAAGTACAAAAAAAAATTCCTTGTCATTTGAAATCTATGGCTGTTCATTTGTGATGTGTAAAGATGTGCCTGATGAAGTTACCCAGCAGACTGTTCTAACAACTGCAGCACAGAGGGATCTGATGCTGGCTACGTTTGAAAGCTTGATTACCACCTGACATTCAGAAAAGTTCTTACTCCTCCTCACTTCATTGCCATTGCCTGTCATTGCTTATACTGATTATCCTGAGATAAGCTACAGGGGTCATCCACCAAGGCTTTCTGGGCTGCATCAGACTCCAGTGCTGGAGGATTTTGCAGTGAATGTCTGTCTTTCAGGCAATACAGGCAGTAAAATACCTGACAGAAATTTACCCAAGTATGATAACATAGAAAATACAAGTTAAATATCTTTTCTGTCTGGGTCTGGGTCCTTTTCTGTCTCTCTGCAGTAAAAACTGGCAAAGCCTTTCACCCCAAAAGGCTTGTTTCTCCTCACTAAAATTGCCAAGAATTAGCTCATTAGCTTCATCTATGTGGTTAAGCTACATTCAGAAACTGAACCTTGTTCACTTTCCAAACAGTGCCCATTTCTTTCCAGTGACTCTAATAAGAAAGCAGACAACAGCTCAGCAGTAGATGTCTGCACCTGATCAGATGAATCTCATCATCAGCCAAATTGTAGCCCCAGCTACTAGATTAGAGGCTTCTCAGTCCCTACATTTTTCATTGTGAAAAAATGTTTTCTTTTGATCAGTCTGCATAGTTATATTATTTCATTATGCTGGGTGTAAGATGGGAGGTGAAAACCTGAAAATGAATCATTTGGACACACATCAGGAAACCAAAATGCATTTCTTTTGATTGTGGACTATGAAAACATTTTGTTTAGATTTTAAAAACAGCAGGAAACTTCTAGATCTTTAATTAGGCTTTTGTGGGAACATCTGTTCCCTAAAGAACTACATGCTCACGTTTTTTCTTCATGTATAACAAAAACAAATGTTGAAATGTTGGAATTTTGCTTGGTTTTGAAACTGGGTTCTGTTTGACAACACTTAAAACATCCTGAATTCAGACAGCTAGGTCACAAAGTTACAAAAAGACATTACATCAAAGAAGAACCTACTGTATTTAAACAGCTTTGTTGTGTTTTTCTTTTACATTTGCTCTAACAAACCATAATGCTGATTTCAGTGAAATACTGGCCACATCTATATTAGTAAGCTGGACAACTGGGATGTGTTTTCTGGCCATGTACATGAATGAGACAGCCTAGCTTGCTTAAAACAGCATAACCAGACCTTTTCCACAGTATGGTCTTCACCATGCTGTGTACTGCAACCAGACCCTGGCCTTATGTTATCCCTGAAGCCACTCCTGGCCATCATCAGAAGGAGTGCTAGTTAACGGTCGTGTGCCAAAACTAGGCCAGGTAGAGGGGTAGTAAACACCAAACAGAATGAGTGAGAGATGAGAGATACTAATTCTCAGCCCAATGCCTTGTCCATGTTTAGCTTGCTTGCAGTTTGCTTTTAGTTTATTACTGCTAAGTAAAAAACTCTAGATAGCATAGGCTGTCTCATGCTCACAGTGCTGGAGGTTTGCTCCCTTCAGAGCACTTCTCCTCATTTCTCTGTGGTACACTGGTGATTCTGAGATTGTTCTATTCACTCAGTCTGCTGCTTTCAGTTCAAAGCGTTTAAAATATAGCAAGAGGTATTTTGCACTCCATTAAAATGTGTTCATAGCGAGGGATGTAGGATGCATATTGCATGACTAGAGATACATTATAAGTGTGTGTGGAGGTGCGTGGAGGTAAAATGATGCTGATATATTATAGAAAGACTGTACAGGGGAGGAGACCCAAAGCCAGCATAATCCCATTGTTGAGGGTTAGGTCTGGGCCAGCCACTAGATGAGTGACAGATGCTTTCTACTAAACCCCTCTACCTTCCCAAAAGGGAAGGGAAAGGGAATAAGGGAGAGAGACTTATGGATTGGGAAAATAAAACATCTTTAATGAAAATAATAGCAATAACATGAAATATATACAAATCCAATATCACACCCAGCCCCCTGATGGCAATTATGATACCATCACCACTGGTGCTGTGGATCAGGCACCGAGGATGTCTCAGATTGGACTCAGTGGCAGATGAGAACCAGATTCAGGAGCTGGGTTCTGGAACTGGATTCAGGAACACACAGATCAGGACTGAAGGCAGAACAGAGTCCTCCTCGAGTTCTGGTCATTAAAGAAGAGAGCTTGACCCTCGTGATCCCTCAGCTTTATACTGACTATGACGTACATGAAATGAAATACCTTGTTGGTCATTTTCGGATCACCTGTCCTGTCCACTCCTCCTCACAGATTCAAACTCTTCCTCTCTTCACCCCTAATGTGGTACACAAGCTTTAGCAGTGACTTTGATCTCCACAGGAGCAATTGTAAGCAGAAGCCTTTCTGCATATCATAGAATCCTTTAGGTTGGAAGAGACCTTTAAGATCATCAAGTCCAAACATGAAGCATTTTCACTGCTAGAAGCAGACACTGTAAAATTATGCTGTTAACTTCAAAAAGTGCAGTTATGTAGAACACACTTAGCTGAAAAGTAAAATCACTGAACAGAATTAGTTCTGTTCTAGTTCAGGCCAGGACTGTCCTCAGAACTATGCTTGGGCTTTGTCATATCTGAAGCAGATAGGAGAGGACCAAACCAGAGCCATGGAGTGAAACTACGACTCAACAGAGTGAATGATCAGTGTCTCTCTCTCTTGCCCTTGTGCATTGAGCAGCAATAGCACCTTCAGCTTATGATAAAATGTTTAACAATGGTCCATCATCACCTTTGGGAACTCCCCATGGGCTGAAGAACTGGACTCTAGAGTTAAAACATACTTAGCTGTCAAGTTTTCAAAAGCCATAACTTTCCCATGTCAAAATTCATTTTCAGTTTTAGGACTGGACTTGAAAAGAATGTACAATTTCTGCATGAAGGATAACTTAAACCATTCCTGTTCCAAACTGGAGCAGGTTTTTTGGGGGGGTTTTTTTGTTTTTTTTCTATGGTTTGTGGTCAGGCTTTGAAACAACATTCTGTTGCATGGTAACAGTCAAAGTGACGCTATCATCTGTTTAGCAGAGATATGATTTTATTACCATGCTGCCCAGTGAAGAGTCTCCTTTAATAAAAGATTTATAAATGTCCATTTTCAAAAGGCCAGAACTGAACCATAAAATTTGTCTTCAGGCATGTGCCCTAAAATAAGGCTATGGCTATCAAGCATGGTATTATATTTTTGGCATCAACATACACAGTATTTTTAAGTTTGAATTGATTTGCCTTGATTCAGTCTTCTTTTGGTAACTTAAGGGATGTCACAAATTATATCATATTTTTATAGTGGTTGATTTTTTAAACAGATTTCATAAAAACCCAAAAGGCTGGGTTTATGCCTGTAATTTTTATGGACTAATACATCTGTGAGATGAACTTGTGTTCCACAGCTGAATTCTAGCTCTGTACATGCACATTATTTTCATTATCTGTAGAAACACTAATTAACTGATGCACTGTACAACAGTAGACAGAGTTTTTTGTCATCTACTGGGAACCAGCCTGAGGAATCACTTTTTTTTATGCATTTTAATGTTTAAAGCTTAGCCTGACTGGTGTCTCCTCACAGAGAACTACGGTTCAGAGCAATAACAATAAGCAATGTAATAAATGAGAAATCATTTCAGATCTGTGTTATGGCATCTTCTTCAATTCCATGAAGAGTTCTTTTTCCCATGCATAGCAGGATTTAGTCCCAGTCCCCTGGGAAGCAGTGAGGCAGGGACCCTGCCTGCCAGGCCAGGAACACATAGATGTTCACCTCCAGTGTGAGGGGAAAGGGACCTGGGGGTCCTGG
>NW_008601340.1:0-2520 GCF_000691845.1 Merops nubicus | reverse complement strand
GGTTCCGACAGGTACCCCGGGGCTCGGGACGCCCCCCGGCTGAGCGGCCGCGACCCCTCGTCCTGGACGGTGGAGGAGGTGATGCAGTTCATACGGGAGGCAGACCCACAGCTGGGACCCCACGCCGACCTCTTCCGAAAGCACGTGAGTGTCTGTGTGTGTGTGTGTGTGTGTGTGTGTGTGTGTGCACACAGGGCAGTCAGAGCAGCAGCACCCCGCCCCAGAGCAGCAGCACCCTGCCCCAGCTGGGGTTCTGTGCTAGGGAACCTCATACCCCTGCTCGGGTCTTGACCAGGCTCGGGGTCCTTTTCCTCAGGAGTGATGGCAGGGAAGGTGTCACAGCTGCAGCTCTGTGTGCACAGAGAGCTCAGCTCAGGGCTGGGTTGAACCCTGGCTCTGAAAATACAAATCCCTTTTCATCGTGCAGTCTTCACAGAGCAAATTCCTCCTGGAAGAAACATGGTCCAAGTGGCATTCCCCGAGTGCATCACTGCTGAACTCCTCTTTAGACTTAGGAGTCTCTGGTGCTTGTGCATATCTTCAAGTGGGAAAGAGCTGCAGACACACGGCGTGGAGCTTGGAAAATTAAAGCTACAAAAGTTTTGGCAGCTGCACGTCCCGACTGCTGCCAGGCAGTTCATCTGCCCTCTGCCTTTCACCGAGCCTGTGCTGTGCCCGGTGGTGCTGGTGAGGTCGGAGGAGCAGCAGGAGGGGACGTGTCCTCCCACGGCTGGAGGGACCAGCACAACGCCTCCTGCTCCCTGCCAGGCTCAAACAGCCCCTGGGTTTAATTGGTTCTGTTTTAGAACCAACAGTAATCAAACAATGTTTTAATTACTCAAGAGAGTGCTCGGCTCCGCTAAGGGATGTACATCCCCTGTGCTGGTGGTCCAGAGGAAGAGCTTTGTTTGCATCTGAAGAAGGGAAAAGCACAAACCTGGTGCTGGAGATCTCTGGAGATCTTACCAAGGGTCAGACCTCACTGAGCATCGACACACGACAGGATTTTCTGTTGTTCAAGTTGTGACTTTTATTCTTCATTTATAAGTCCCTTAACATTTTGTTTGTGGAAACCTGTCCACTGCAGAGCTCTGGGCCAGGCCTGGACCAGGTCAAGGAAAGGAGTGTTGCAAGGGACTGGAAAACTCACACTCACAGCTGCTAAGTCCAAAGCTCTTGGGTTATTTCAAGCATCATTATCCCTCCCCTCCTGAGCCCCGGGAGGGACACATCTGGCACAGCTGTGAAGCACCAGATACTTCTGCAAGCTGAGGTGCTGGAGATGCACGGCTGGAGGTGAGATGTTCCACCACCCCTCTGCCAGCTGCTGGGACTTTGCTTAGAAACTCCAGAGGTCTGCTGTGCACAGCGTCAGTCTCCAGGCCCACAGGGTTTGATCCTTTGCCTCCTTCTTCAGCCTGGACTTGGGGCCCAGCAGGGCTGCTGCCAGGGCTGGCACACCCCCCACCAGCAGATGTCTCCTGCAGTTGGATGACAGGGCCCTTGGGTGAGGGGCTGCTCCGCTGTCTCTGTTGTTCCCCTGGCAGGGAACCCCCCCGGCCCTTCCATCCCCCCAAAGCCAAAAGTCTGTCTGAGAACCCTGGCTCAGAGCCCCAGCCCCAGGGCTCTCACAGGGGCGGGTCAGACCCCTGGGTAAGGACTGGCACTGAGGCAGCAGAAGAGCTGAAACGAGGAGACTCATTAAAGGGTCAGAGAATGGGGTGGAACTGCTGCTGCTAACCACACTGGAACTGCAGGACAGGAGCTCCAGGTGGAATCCCCGGGTGCCTGCAGTGCTGTCAGGGCACAGGGGTGTGCACGGGCACCCACACACGTGAGGACCTGCGGGAGGGGACCCGGGACGGTGCTGGGCCTCCCTGTGGTGGGAGGAGGAGGTGGAGGAGGAGGAGTGCGGCCCCTGCCCGTCTCTGCTGGACCTTCAGTCTCCTGCCCCCAGGAGCCAGATTCCCTTTATGATTTTTCTGTCCTAATTCTGTCTGTCCCCACCTCCCAGGTGACGTTTCGCATGATTTGGGCGTGCAGTTGAGTGACAGTCGTAGATGAGTAGCATGTACTCCTTTAGGCTCGTTAGCATACTGAGGGCTGTGAATACTGAGGGCTGTGAATTTTAATACTAGTTTTGCTGGTATTGGACAAAGGGCTTCTCTCAGACCTGCTGGCCTTTACGTAGGAGTCAGTGGCTCTGTTGGTTTAGCCCAGGCAGGACCATCTACCCCTACAGGACTCCCTCCTTCAGCCGTCTGGCCACCAGCTCAGCAGGTCTCCACCTCTAGCGATAGCCCGAGAGCCTCAGAGTCAGGAACACCTGACCCCTTTTCCCCAAACTGCCCTAAATGAGCCTGTTTTCTGCCTCCCCGCCCCCTGGCGCTGCCGCCGGGGCCGGGCCGGTGACGGCGCTGTCCTTTCCCGTGCAGGAGATCGACGGGAAGGCGCTGCTGCTGCTGCGCAGCGACATGATGATGAAGTACATGGGGCTGAAGCTGGGCCCGGCCCTGAAGC
>NW_008601339.1:428-710 GCF_000691845.1 Merops nubicus | reverse complement strand
TTTCCTCAGGTTATGCTGCTGGATGGTCAAAGGTGGTAAAAACAATGGAAGAAAATCACCTTTGCTTCTTTCATAAGCTGTTTTATTCCCCCTCCTTTTCATGATTTGATTGTGAGACTTTGGAGTAGAACTTGCAAATAACTTGAGGAAAAATAAGTGATTTTTTTCCCTGTATCCTGACTCTCTCCTTTGTGTCTAAATTCCTGGTGTTGCTGTAGCTATTTTTAAGTTGAAGTGAGGTGGGTCTTGGTCTTTTCTTCCAAGTAACTAGTGGTGGGATTA
>NW_008601339.1:0-311 GCF_000691845.1 Merops nubicus | reverse complement strand
GGGAGGGGGCTGAAGAACGTGTGGGTGTGGGAGCATTGTATTGATGATCGTAGAGATCTTTTCCTACCTTAACTGTATGGCTCCATACATTTTATGTGCTGTCATTGTGAGGGCAGAGCCCCAGTTTCCCAGGAGCTGAAGGGCTGAATCCTGGGGAGTGGGGCTGGGTTCTGTGCGGGTGGGATGCTGACCCTGCCTTACTATGCTGCCCTCCCTTCACATATTTCCTCCCTCTCTCCCTCCCTTCCCATATTTCCTCCCTCCCCGTATTTTCTTCCTCCCTCCCTGTATTTCCTCCCTCTCTTCCTTCC
>NW_008601338.1:5670-7830 GCF_000691845.1 Merops nubicus | reverse complement strand
ATCCCTGGAGGGGTTCAGAAAACGAGTGGATGTAGCACTGGGGGACATGGTTTGGGGATCATGGCAGTGCTGGGTTGATGGTTGGACTTCATGATCTTAGAGATCTCTTCCAATCTTGATGATTCTCTATATTCTTTTGTCCTCCTCGGGCAGGTGCAGCTGGGACAGCAAAGGCAGCAGACAGCCCTGGCAGCAGCTGCTGGGATTTATTTACCTTAATCCCTTCAATCCAGAGCTTCCCTGCAGGGTGAGGAGGGCAGGACCTCCTCGCTCACGGGGCTCTGAGACCCCTCAGCTCCCTGCCTGCCGGGCACTCAGCAGCTGTGAGGGAGCAAAGACCTGCTGGCCACCTCCCAGCCAGGCATGAGCCTGCCCAAATCAGCCAGCCAGGTCTCTCCCTCCCTTCCCAGCGAGGCCAAGTGGTCCCTGATTCCTCTCAGCCTCAAACTACACTAGGGGACACCTTAAGAAAGCCCAGTGAAAGCAGCAGGTCCCCAAAAATACTCCCATCTGCAGAACCCTGGCTGCTCCACGGGCAGGTGAGCAGAGAGGGAAGGTTCTTCTGGATTCCCCAAAAGGAGCCAGAGGAAAGAGGAGCAGTGAGGCCCTGGAGAACCCTTCTGAACCATCTCCCCTTGGGGCTGGAGAGTGAGAGACCCGGGGCTGGGGAACCAGGCTGAAGACTCTGTGTTCAGAGGAGATGCTCAACCTCTCCCAGACCTGAAAGAGTCTCAAGTTTGGCACCTGAGACTTAAACCCAGCCCTCCCTTTCCAAACAATCCATGTCCAGTCTCTACTCAGCAAAGGCCAAGAACACAAAGGAGCAAACCATCAGTAAACCAGCAGCTCTGGGGGGTTTTGGGGGGTTGTTTTTGCCCTTTTTTCCCTGCAGAGGATGGGCTGTGTGATGACCCTCAGCCCCCCAGCACACCTCCAAGGTCTCTGTTCTGTACTTCGTGCCCACCAGCTCCCTCTTTCTGGCCTCAGTGCCTCCCAGGGAGGCCAAAAGAGCTGGCTGGTGCTTTTGGAGTTGGCCCTTCCCCTCTGCCAAGGTCTGGAGCCAGGACACCCAGCAGGGTGCTGGGGATAGGCTGGGCTCAGCTTTTCCTGCTGCAAATGGACAGGGCTGAATTCAGCCAAGATTCTTGGAAAGAGATGGATTGTAGGATGGGGAAGAGCTAGAAGCTGATTAGAAAGGCCCAGGGAGGATGTAGAGATGGATGTGAGCCACGAGAGATGTTCCTGTTTGGAACAACTCATCCTGGTGGCTGCTGTTCGGAGCAGGAAGAAGCAAGCTGGGGCTTCCAGCAGAGCTGTGAGCAGAGGCTGCCTCCCAGCTCTTGGAGGACAGAGGAGAAGGACAGAGGAGAAGGACAGAGGAGAAGGACAGAGCTGGGGCTGCAGTCATGGTGCAGGTTACCTGTGGGAGCTGGGTGCACTCAGCCTCTTTGTTTAAATCCTATGGAAAAATTCGTGGGGAATTCCTTCAGTGTTTCCCAAAACTAGGGAGGAAAGGCAAGAAATGGGCTGGAGGCCTTTCAAGAAACCCAAGAGCCAAGATCTCCTCTCCAGCCTCACGCTCTGCTGCAGATCCCAGCCCGTGGTGACCCTGGCTGCAGTGGGTTTAAGCAGATTGATGTGGATTTGAGCCTGCTACAGTTCTGTCCCCAGCAGAGAGGCAAATCCAGCTCTCTCCCATCCCAGTTCCCAACCTCCCTCCTGTTCACAGTGGGAACAGGAGCTGCCCTGCTGTAGGACTGGGATGAAGTCACAAAACCCAGTGGGGGCAGGCAGGAGATGGGCTCCACGTTCTCTTCCTCACTCCAGGTGAAGTGATGGGGGGGTCAGGGGTCTGTCTGTCATGGGATGGGATCCAGGACCTGGAAAAAGACCTGGAAGAAGGGGAGATCTTGTGGAAGCTGCCAAGTTGGCCACTCGGTAGCTCTCTAAAGGGCAACCAAGAAGTGCTTGTGTCAGGGAAGGCTCAGCCCCATCACTCTCTTCCTTCTCCAAACCTCCCATGAATGTCCTGGCTGCTGAAGGTCTCTGGGGCCCTGGCCAGCCACACAGCAGTGGAACCTGGCAAGCAGCTGCCAAAACAGGTTGCCCAGAGAGCTGGTTGATGCACCATCCCTGGACACAGCCCAGGGGAGGGGGAAG
>NW_008601338.1:4334-5578 GCF_000691845.1 Merops nubicus | reverse complement strand
ACTTTGGGATCCGATTCAAACCCCCCCCCCATGGCCTGGGCAGTTGTCAGTGAGCTGGGATGGGGTGTGCTTCACCCACCCCCCAAACCAGCTGTCAGCACAGGCTGCAGGGACACCAGAGGGGTAAAAATAGGCAGAGCTAATCCTCCTCCCCCAACCCACTGCAAAGTCTTCCTCCTCCCAGCACCTCCTGCCTCCCCGTGAGCCTCCTCTGAGCAGGCAGGGTCCTTCTCCTTGCTGCTGGAGTAAATCCTGCTCATTTGGAGGGTCCACACTGTGCCTGATCACACCAACGGGCTGGTTCTGCCTACCCACGGTGACTCTGGGCTGGCAGAGGCAGTTTGGGCCCAAAGGGATCTGTAAATCTGCAAACCAAAGAGACTGATTTTCAAGTTACCCTTCTAAATAAGTCCCACACATTCCAGAAGAGACTCGGGCCAAAATAATCATGTTGAAAATCTCTGTTCCTCCTTCCAGCACCAGCCCTGTCCCCTCTGTCGGGCAGCTGCAGGGCTGTAATTTTCATTTTTTTTGTTTTGCAGGTAAAAGATGAAAAAAACATACAGGAAACGTTCGACCTGAGCGATTATGAGAAGTGTGAAGAGCTCAGGAAGTCCAAAAGCAGAAGCAAAAAGAACCACAGCAAATTTACCCTCGCCCACTCCAGGCAGCCTGGAAACACGGTAGGGTTTGAAGGGTCACGGGAGAAACTTCTTTGGGGGGAGGGTGGCCAAGCCTGGAGCAGCTGCCCAGAGAGGCTGTGGAGTCTCCAAACTGGAGAGATCCCAAACTGGGCTGGGCACCACCCTGGGTGAGCTGCTGGAGCAGGGGGGTGGGATGAGGTGGTGCCCAGAGGTCCCTCCCAACCCCACCGTGCTGAGATTCTGTGTGATTTAGAAGGTGAGACCAGAAAGCCTGAGCTGTGTAGGAGTCCAGATCTTATCTGGTGGTTTAAAATATATCTGAACACCCATTTACCACATCAGGACCGATAGCAACAGAGAGAGGTGGGGAGGGAAGCAGAGCTGCTGCTGGGTGCTGGTAAATATGACCCAGCACCTACCTCTGGATCTATTTCCCTGAGAGTCTCCTGACTTTGGGAAAGGGCTTGGAGGGATAGGATGAGGGGTAAGGGGTTCAAACTGGAAGAGGGGAGATTCAGATTAGAAATCTGGAAGAAGTTCTTCAGCCTGAGGGTGGTGAGACACTGGAAGAGGTTGCCAAGGGGAGCTGTGAAGCCACCA
>NW_008601338.1:0-4287 GCF_000691845.1 Merops nubicus | reverse complement strand
CGCCATCACTGTTGGCCAAGGGGCCCAAGACCAGGTTGGATGGGGCTTTGAGCAGCCTGGTCTAGTGGGAGGTGTCCCTCCCCATGGCAGGGGGCTTGGAATGAGATGATCATTAAGGTCTTTCCACCCCAAACCATTCAATGATTCTAAGATTCTATGAAAGTATCAGAACGTGTGCCAGGAGCAAGGCCAAAGAGCTTCTCCTGCCCCTCCTGGCAGCTGGCAGCCGAGCACACGGGGGGAGGGAGGAGTGCCAACAGTCCTTGGGTTGCCCATGGCCACCCCTGACCCAAACTCCCTCTTTCCTAGGCACCCAATCTGATCTTCCTGGCCGTGAGTCCAGAAGAGAAGGAGTCCTGGATTAACGCCCTCAACTCTGCAATCACCCGTGCTAAAAACCGCATCCTAGATGAGGTGAGCAGGACGCTGAGGGCTCCTCTCTGGAGCCCACCCTGGTCCCACTCAGGGCAGGGGGGAACCGTGGCTGGAAAGGTTCCCCAGGGCTTTGGAGAGTCTCTCCTTGCTGTTCCTCAAGGAACACGCAGCCTGCTCGTGTTTGCAAAGGAGCTTTAAGTAGAGGAACTGAATTAAGGCATTAACTGAAAACCAATCTAGTCCCTTGCTATCTTCAGAGCACCCTAATAGCCCAGCACCATCTGTCAACCCCATCTCCAGCCACCTTCATCCTGCCACCCCCTCCTCTCCCAGCCCCCAGCTCCACCAGACAGGCTCCTTTCTGCTGCTCTGGCTGAAGGACAGGGGACTTACCGGGCACTTAAACTCTGCAGATCCCTTCCTGCTGCTCACGGGTCAAAGCCACAACGTTTAATCCTGTCTTCTCAGCAGGGTTTGTTTCTGCCAAGAGGAGGCAGGCTCTCTGTTTAGTGAAAATAAAGGACAGCCAGAGGGGTGAGGCACAGGAGGACCCTGGTCCTGGCTCCCTGAGAGCACGTCCACAGGGTGGGATGCTCCCAAAGCGACTGCCACCCACCACCAGCTTCTAACTGGGAAAGGAAAAGAACAAAGCAGCTGTTTGCTCTCTTAAAGGGCAATAAAAAAAAACCCTGTTGTGAAGGAAAAGGGAGGTCAGAGGGTAGGAAAAGCTGTGAGGCAGACAGCAGTGCAGCAAACGGTGGTAGAGGTGGCTCCAAGGAGCTGTCACTGTGACCTCCACAAACAGATTCAACAGATAATTGTCAGCAATGACTTAAGTAGATCTGATCCCATCAAGGCACAGAGGGGAAACACTCTAAATCTCTTCTCAGGCTGGATTCCCACACCCCTCCCCTGCTGTCCCTACCTGCAAATCTCCTTCCAGGCCAAGGTCACCCCCTCTGCACCTCCTGGTGAGCACACAGAGCAGCGAGTCCCACCTGCAAGCCCTGGGCCAGTGCTGGCCCTTGGGACCAGTGTGCTGCTGGTGCTGTGCACAGGCAGGTGCTGCAGACCCGGGGGTGCCCCCCAAGGGTGGGGGGTGACAGGCTGGAGCTGTTTGGTAACTCCTGGAGCTCCCTGGCCCAGCACAGAGCTCCTGGCAGGCTCCAGCAGCTCAGCGGGTCGGGATCACACGACTTCCCTCACCCCACCCCTGGTTTGGTTCAGGTGGGGATCCCAGCTCTCCTTTCCACACACGTTTCCACTCCAGAATTCTGATTTGAGTTCAGGATTCACTCTTTGCAACCCAAATTTTGGGCACTCCTGCCCAGCAGCCTTTCCCAAAGCCTCCCAGCCAGGACGTGTGTGGGAGAAATTCACCCCTGGGTGGCGAGAGAACGGGAACCTGGAGGGATAAATGATCTGCCAGGGTGCATCTGGGTGAGGAAACGAGGACTGGCAGGTATCCCCCCTGCTCCCAGAGCTTCAGGGGCCTCTGCCACCCTTCCAGGTCACTGTTGAAGAGGACAGCTACCTCGCCCACCCGACGAGGGACAGAGCCAAGATCCAGCACTCCCGCCGCCCTCCGACACGGGGCCACTTGATGGCTGTGGTAGGTCCAGGAAATACAACACCAGAAAAGTCCCAGGCACCCACTGTAACCAGTCTCCCTTGTAGCTGTTTCCTTTATAAGTAGATGCTGGGAAACTCAGTGTTTGAGCTCTGCCCTGGACTGAAAATTGTCAGGATCTCAGCTAGAACCAGACCCCCGGCACCCCCAGGGCTTGGTCACCACCAGTCCAGGTCCCTGCTTGCAGCCCAGGGCAGGTGACAAGTGTCTCAGGTAGAAGAGACACTTGGGAGTCATGTGGCATTTATTTCCAAGAGGACAGTGAGGGAACAAGAGGAGACTTTTGGTAGAAGACACTCAGGTATAAAGGACACTCACTGGAGGACAGAGAGGAGCAACGAGGCGGCTGGGCAAGGTTCTAGAGGCCAAGTGTGGGGAGGAGCAGCTGAGGGAGCTGGGGGTGCTGAGCAAAGGAGGCTCAGGGGAGACCTTCTGGCTCTGACACCTCCTGACAGGAGCCTGGAGCCAGGGTTGGGGTGAGATCCCTTGTCCCCAAGTGATGGAATGAGGGGAACCAGCCTCAAGTTGCCCCAGGGGAGGTTTCAGTGGCCCCTGAGGAACAATTTCTTGCCCTGGAGGGTTGCCCAGGGCTGTGCCAGGCTGCCCAGGGCAGTGGTGGAGTCCTCACCCCTGGAGGGGTTCCCAAGCCGTGGAGATGTGGGGTGAGGGACACGGGGCAGTGGGGACCTGGGTGGACTCCAGGAGCTGGGAGCTCTCTCCCAACCCAAAGGACTCTGTGCTTCCCTGATCCCTGCTCAGCCGCAGCCGTGCTGACGCCCGTCCCAACCCCTCTTCTTCCTCTGCTTCTTCAGGCATCTACCTCAACCTCCGACGGCATGCTGACCCTGGACCTGATCCAGGAGGAGGACGCCTCCCCGGAGGACCAGGGCACCTGCGAGGAGAGTTTCAGGGTGGACCTGGACAAGTCCATGGCCCATCTCGCTGCCGGGCGGCGCCGCTCCGAGTCCGAGAAGGTCCAACCCTCGGAGAAGGGCCGGACGGGGAGCCTCCCGAGGAGGGAGGTGACCTCCTGGGACAGGTCTGGGCAGCGCAAGGACTCCTTTGACAAAGGGACCATGTACACGCCGCAGGTCCCCAAAAAGCTCTCGCACTCGGAGAAGAACAAATGTGCCTCCCTGGAGGAGATCCTGTCCCGGCGGGACTCCCCCGCGCCCCGGGCGGTGCTGAGGAGGGGGCTGGAGGCTCAATTTGCCTCAGCAGAACCGGAGCAGCTCTCCCGGCTCCAAGAACTGGTTGCACTGAAACTGGAAAAAACTCAGGAACTGCTGACGGAGGTGAAGGGCTACGGGGAAGGCAAGAGAAAGACCAAGGATTCCACCACCAGCACCACCACCACCACCACCACTTCTTCTTCTTCTTCCTCGTCTTCTTCCAAGTCGGACTCTGAAAGGATCCTGCAGGAATCGGAGAGGTTGCTGGGGGAGGCTTCCTCCACCTGGAGCCAAGCCAAGAAGGTGTTGCAGGAGATCAAAGAGTTGAGGGACCTGTACAAACAGTTTGACCTGCAGCAGTCGGACTCCAAACCCAAACAGAGCTCACAGTCTCAGTACAGGAAGAGCATGATGTGAAGACGAGCGGGTCGGGAGGGAGGGGCAGGGGAGGTGGGCCACTTGGTCTTCTGTTTTTTTTTTTTTAATTATTCTTATTTACAGTGTTTGAAAGAGTGAAAAGGTGCCTGTTCTCACCCAAATTTGCTTCTCAAAGCTTGAAGAGCTGGAGCTCTCTTCCTCCATCACACCCCCCGGCGAAACAACCCCGTGTTCCAATAAATTCAGTTCCGCTTTATACCTCTTTTTGTTTTTAAAGAGCACCCTTTGTGCCCCAGCTTCTGTCGTGCTTGGAGGAGAGAAGAAAGCAGCAGCTCCTCCAAACTGCCCCTGCATGCCTGGAGCAGCTCGTGCACGACAACGGGGACAGATGCTCCACACAAGCCCTGGCTTGGCTGCTCCGACGCCTGAGCCCGCGTTCCAGCTCCTTGTCCAAGAGCCTCCTCTTCTTCCCTCACTGGGAAAGAAACGACAAATAAAACCAACAACAAAAAAAAAGCTGTTCCTCCCAGCCAGTGCTTGGAAGTCCCAATGATCCAGGAACTGTCTGGAAGACGCTGGGAAGTTCAGCCTGACCTCAAGTTTTACGGGAGCCTTCGGAGGCGCTCGCCGGACTCTGCCCCGCCAGGTGAACTCCTGGGCTGGGCAGCTCTTGTTCCTGTGGTACCTACGGAGCCCTCCAGAAGGAGGGTGACCGGTATGCAACCCGTGTGC
>NW_008601337.1:0-1246 GCF_000691845.1 Merops nubicus | reverse complement strand
GGGGGCACAGGCTGGGTGGCACAGTCAGAACTGCTCCCGAAACAGGCCGGAACGTCCTCTGCTCCGGTTTCTGTCACTGTGTGTCTGGCCATCCAGTGCTGGGTGAGCTGCTGCTGCCTCAGCACACCTGAACCACCTTAGGACTGCTGGACTCTGCTCCCATCATGAGAGGGCCATCAGCAGAGGTGCTGAAGCTGCCTCTGATGCTGAAACTCTCCATCACCACAGGCAAACTGCAGACAAAGTGTTGTGCACGGCCACCGCGCAGGGTGGAATGGCCCAGGAAAGCTGGGCTGGTGGAGCTGTGCCTCAGGGATGGCTTATTTGGGAGAGGATCACAGCACTACCAGCTGTGGTCCCACTGCTGGCTTTCACCAGCCCTTCTCCAAGGAGCCAAGGCTCACAAAAAACAGCTTCTTCCCCCAAAAAGTCAGTACAAGATGTTTTCTCTACACCAAGCCACCGTGGTGGTTTTAATTTTAAAAATGCTTGATTTAGGTCCTTCCCAGGGTAGCAAAGGGGTGCTGAGTCTTCCTCAGAAGCTGAACTGCAGTGTGGTGTCCAGCTCTGGAGCCCTCAGCATAAGAAGAACGTGGACCTGGTGGAATAGGTCCAGAGGAGGGTCACAAAAATGATCAGGGGGCTGGACAGATATTCTCCCATGATGAAGGGCTGAGAGAGTTGGGGTTGAAGAAGCTTGAAGAAGTTTTCCAGCTTGAAGAAGGTTTCCAGGGAGACCTTCTTGTGGCTTTTCAATACTTCGAGGGGCCTATCAGAAAGCTGGGGACAGACATTTTAGCATGCCCTGCTGTGCCAGGACAAGGGGGGATGGGTTTAGACTAAAAGAGGAGATTCAGCCTAAAGAGAAGGAAGAAATTATGTGGAGGGTGTTGAGCCCCTGTCCCAGGCTGCCCAGAGGGGTGGTCGCTGCCGTCGCTCTTAGCACCCTGCTGTAGCTGGGGGTGTCCCTGCTCAGGGCAGGGGGGGGCTGGGCTGTGCAGTCCCTCCCCACCCCCGTCCCCACGTACCGAAGCCGATGAGCCCCAGGGTCTCCCCGCGGATGCGGGCGGCTCCGGAGGCCACCTCCCGGATCTGCTCCACGCTCTGCACGCGCGTGCCCTCCCGCAGCGCCTGGTACAGCCAGGTGTTGCGCCGGTACAGGTTGAGGACGTGGCACAGGGTGGAGTCAGCCGTCTCCTCCACGGCCGCCGAGGGGATGTTGCAGACGGCGATCCCTGCGGGGCGA
>NW_008601336.1:0-735 GCF_000691845.1 Merops nubicus | reverse complement strand
AAAGCTGTTCTAGTTTTCCAACCCATAAGTCTCTGTCCCTCATTCCCTTTCTCTCCCCTGTGGGCAGGCAGAGGGGTTAACAGGGAGCTTCTGTCACTTGTCCAGTGGCCAGCCCAGCCACAGCCCTGGGCAGGGTCTAAGAGCAGTGTAACACCACAGGACAAACATCTCTCTGTTCTCAGCCATAAACAGGCTTGGAAAGGACATTGTGAGACAAAGCACTGGAGAGACTGGAGTCACCCGAGTCCATGCTGGACCCCTCCCAGTACCCAGTAAGACATCAAGGGCCTGGAAGAGGCATGGCAGAAATCTCAGCTGGACTCACATTGTCTGTCTGTGGACATTTCATAAACTGTACCACTGGTGACAATGACATGGCTTGAAGATGACACCAACACACTGGTGGATTTGGAATTTGTAAAAACCAGTGGATGAACAGCTCTGGCTGCTCTTCCTGTCTCAGAACTTCCACAGCTGATGCCCAGCCAGGAGAACGGGCACCCCCAAGACTCCCCAGCCTATAACAGCAGCAAAGCCTCTCCTCTTTTCCTAAAAGGAGAAAGCCCCACGGGGAATGAGCACAGCTCAGGCTGCCAGCTCTACCTCTAGCTTCTGATAAGTAAACCAAGAAAAATACAATATGAAAACCCTCTGCAAGGAACCAAGAGCAATGGGCTAGAATCAGATTGTACCATTTGTGCTACCAAATACCACGTATATTATAATAAATTACAT
>NW_008601335.1:0-1851 GCF_000691845.1 Merops nubicus | reverse complement strand
GCTCCGAGCCGGGCCGGGGCTCTCTGGGCGCTCTGTCCTGGCCGCCGAGCGCGGCAGCGGAGCCAGCCCAGACAAGGGTGCGCTGTCTGTTCAATTCCATACGATTGCCAGCTTCTTTCTCACTTGTTTACTGTAATATCGGGCGTGTTTTTATTTATCTAATTTTATATTCAGTTATAACCATAGTAGGTTAGCTAATATACGACAGGTGTCATCCCTGGTGCTGCAGTGGAACTTCTCCTTTCTCTTGGATAACATAATGCTGTGAGTCTGTCTCCCCTGTCTTTTCAGATGCACAGTCTTCTTCCTTTTTTTAGGACTGTTACAGGTTTCTCTAATTCACAGTTGAAATCAGGTGTTTGTTCAACCTAGGGGAGACTTTTAAAATATTGAAACAAAGAGTAACTTTCTCACACTGTCTGGCTGTGAGCGTGTTGGGATGGAACTTGTCACCCCGCAGTTGGGTGTCTGTATACTGTATAAAATAGGTGTAAACTTCACTCGGCTTAGCCCTGGGGGTGCAGCCTCCCCTTCCGTGCTCTGAGCAGCACGGGGCAGGCAGGCTCTGCCCTGCTGGGCGGCGGGAGGGGCCAAGGAGGCCCCTTCCGGAGGCTCCGGCACCTTGGGACACAGCAGGGGCGCAGGAGGGAGGGACCCTGGAAAGCTCTTGGAAAGGTGGGGGCTGTAGCTTCTTACTCTAGTGGAGTTTTTACACCATGCTGTAACATTTGAACTTTCACAAGAGATGTAATAATTTTGATAATAAAAATACTTAACTTGAAAGCCAGTATTTTTGAAAGGTTTTTTCCCTTTGCTCACCACCTTGAGCGCTGGTGCCCAGGTTGTGAGGTGAGGGGGGTGCATGTTGGTCTCGCTTCCCTGTTCCCACAGGATAAATGAAACCTTGCAGGAGCAGCCCTGCAGACCTCTCTTGGTGGTATTTTGGCTGCGGCCAGGGGCCATTCCTGAGGAGGGAAATTCTCAGAGCTTCCTGGCTGGGTTCGTGCGGCTGTGGCTGCACTGCTGCTCTTCTCACTCAAAGCCCATCTGGAGAGGAGATGGGGTGGAGAATGTCCCCTGCACTCCTGCACCTGCTTCAAAACCAGGTTTCTGGTACACTGGTGTCCAGGGGTCTTAGTTCTCACACTGCTTGCCTTTTCCTTAGGAAGACTGAGATGGGCCAAGCCTGGAGCTGTTGCCTACGCCTTGTAGGTGTTGCCTCCAAGTGCGAATCCCCAGAGCTGGCACGTCTGAAGTGCCCATCACCTCCAGTGTTCAGCCACCCTCACCATAAGAACATTCCCTCTGACACCGTGTAGGATGGCATCTGTGGTGGCTCGTCCTGTCCCTCTGTGACCCCCAGAAGGCTCTGGCTCCATCTCATCCCCCCTTCCCCCAGAGCAGCTGCGAGCAGCAACCTCTGCCCCTTCTCTCCTAGAGGCTGACAGAGCCCATCCCTCAGCCTCTGCGCTATCCCATACTGATGTGCCCCGAGCTCCAGACAGGTCTCCAGGTGTCCAAGAGGTCCCCAGGCTGTCCTCACACTCACAGAGCCTGCACAGCTGCCCCTGCCCCTCTAACAGAGCAGCCCGTTGGACTGGTTGGCCACGTGAGTTGTTTTTCCATCAAGATGCAGGAATTTGGTGGATTTCAGGAGGCTCCTACCAGCCTGTGTCAGCCCGTAAGCTGACGGGAGCTGTGGCCAGGCAGAAAGGGAGCACTGACATGCTCCCAGCAACAGAGGGGTCCCCCACCCCACCCGGGACAGACCCACCCTGGGCACAGCCCCCCTTGCATGCCAGCCCCTGTGGCTGGAGGCTCAGCCCCCCCCCATCCCCCCTGCGGCACCGA
>NW_008601334.1:0-6687 GCF_000691845.1 Merops nubicus | reverse complement strand
TATTAATTATGTTAATTAATATATTAACATATATTAATATAATGTTAGTTAGAGATGAAAAAAAGCATGGGATGTGCCACTGTTCACTGAGTCTAGGAGTATACCAGCTACAGGCAAACCCAAAAAAATATTCCATGAATTTTTATTTCAGGTTTTAAATAACATCCCAAAAGCATCTAGAGTTCAGTGTCTTATGAATCAAGATAAATCCTCCCACTGGCAGGATGCCCTGGGAGGTTGGCATTATATCCTGTGCTAGAAAAGAAACAACACTGGCATGCTGTGTCTAGGGATAGGATGGAAAGATGGAACAGAGTTAGGAATCCCTCATGTTGAGACTACTTTTTTTAATAGCTTTCCTAGAAACTCCACTAAATATTTGGGCAATTTTCCCAGCCAACAAGGAGAAAGATTCAAGCACAGCTGTTCTTCTGTATGGTTACAGGGGCACCCAATGGTGAATACCAGGTCAGCATCCCAAAACAGCCAATAATTCTACTCCAGGCAGTTGACTTTTGATTTCTGTAGCAATAAAAAAAAAAAAAAATCACACTGAACTGCTTGGGTTTCACTTCAGTGCTGCATGTAATTCCTCTGGCATTCTGTCTCAATTATGCTCACTTATGAAAAATGTTGATCCTAGATGATTATTTGATAGTAATATACCAAAGAAAAATTTCAAATATTTGAGTGCTTAAAAGACACAATTCATTTGAAAGTTAAGTTCTGATGTCCATACTTATACATGCTGAGTAGTGTCTAGACTCTAACTTCTAAAAGGTCTACAAATAAAGTATTAATAAAGGCAAATGAGTTTTGTCCTATGCAAACTATTTTTCTGGTTTAGCATCTTGCACTAGTATTTCTTTCTTTTTTTTCCCAGCAAGAGAAAACAGAAGCCCGTCATCCATTTCTGCAGACTTAAAGATCTCGTTATGTTATGCAGTGGTTGGCTGTTAAATCTGGCAGGTGTTTTGTAGGCAAATGTAAATAAAGGTACCAGCCACTCCATAACATTAGTGTATGCCTTGCATTCAACAAAAAACTGCTACTAATAATAATATCAATAACCTGAAGGACCTATTTTATGCTAGGAACAGCTATTTCATTTAAATAGCTGTCATTTTAAGAAAGAACATCACAAAATAGAGAAGTTTACTCTAAGAACAACTTCTTTACCTTTAGTGCTCCACTACAATGATGCTTATCTTCTCCAAGAGACTTGCACCAGCCTGAGTGACATGGGAGTGAGAAACAAGCCCAGAGGGAGAATACACCCAACAGCATGGCCACTTCACAAAAAAGATTCCTTCCTCACAACTTCCATTGCTTACTTTTGCTTCTTTACGGGTGACTTCAAAGTGCTGTACATCTCACTAGAGGTGGTGCTGGACAGAACCATCCTCCTTCCTTCCAGCCCCGGTACTTCCAGCAGTAAGTTGGCTTGTCCAAAGAGGTACTTCAGAGTGACATTTATTGCACCAAACTAATGCACTATGATATAATAAAAATCACTCTCCCATCTCTCCGCCTCCCTTGCAGCTCTCCAATAAGGAAGCTTAATCCTGACAAATTTTACCAGCCCTCCAAAAGCCATCAACCTTGACACTGCCTGATTGCTTAAAATAAATAAAAAGAAAAAAATAAGAGCTTGTCAACTGTACAAAGAGTGATTAATGTTTTCATAAAACATACTAAAAGCTAACAAGTTTTGTGTTTTCATTTTTTTTTTAAGCCCCATATGTTACTTTTATGATATTTCCTTTTTATTTGGAAAAATAGTATCATTTTCTCTACCAGATAAGATTCAGAGTAAAGACTCATGTAAGCCACTGTCTGGTTGTGTTTGTTGTTTGGTGGTTCTTTTTTATTATTATTATTCTAAATTACTTAGATTACATATTTAACTTGAGGTTTTTTGTTTCCCTGCCAACATTGTATATGGAGCTCATTAGATACTGACCTAAATCCATCTCCCCTCATTTCATTGCAGCATGGCAGATTTTGTGATGGTTCTAATCAGCCTTAGTGGAGCTGCCCACCTCAATTCTATTAATGAAAAGTCAACACATGCACATGTGTACCCTAAGCTGTTCATGATTTCTGGATCAAGTAAGCAAAGCCCACAGAGATAAAACAGTTGTACTTTACAAGAAATAATATTATCTAGCTTATTTCCCCTTTTTTTCTGGTCACCAAAAAGGCAAACAATGAAATAGAAATACAGCATTAAACAAACCTGGAACTCTAAATGAACTTATTAAAATAGCAGTCGTTCAGCTTCCAGTTTATTTGCTGAGTCTCCCACCATTCAGGTTTGCTTTCCATTTTGAACTCTGAATAAGACTGAGGATAATAAGGAAGCAAAAACATCCCAAGATACTTTTTTCCATTTCTGACTACCCTGAGAACTACCTATATCAGAAAAACTTCCTTGTGCTAAACAGTGCTACCAGGACTGATTGAACCAGACTAGGGACAAGTTTCTATCCAAAGTTAGAATTTCATGTAGGAGGAAAAAAAAAAAAAAAACCAACCAAAAAAACCACAACCAAGTTCTTTTGAAAAAAAAAAAAAAATCATCTAAACAATAATATTGTATAAGGTGTCTTAAAAAAGCAGTAGTAAAGTTTCAGGGACAAAAAAAAAAACAAACACAAAATCTCCATGTTTTGTTTCAAGCACAGCCTTACAGTTATTACAAATCCAGCTCCAACATCACATTCTTTCTACATAGCATCAAAAGGCTCTAACAGGGAAGAAATTATTCAATGAGATGCTTAAAAAGTGTAGGACAGATTAACACCACACGCAACATGCAATCAGAGCTAAAACCCACCTCAGGATTTGCTGCTGCTGTTACTTTAGTTAACACTCAGTGTGTTAGAAAGTTCATAGTCCAGAAGTTAATTGTGGATTATTGCTTAAATAAATCTCAAAAGGTGTGTGCTGTTAAGGAACTTACTATTTTCTTAAAGTAGGCAGTGAAGTCTGATGGTAGTAATGTTAGATAACATTAGTCAGCCTGACCATTAATCCTCATCCCTCGAGTTCAAACATTCATTCTAATCCCTTCCATACTTGGTAAGCAAAGTACTGAAGTCCCTGATTGTCTTCAAGGGTTCATTGGGAAAAAATGTTACCAAATATCTTGACAGGGGGAAAAGGAAAAACTAGTCTTTTTCATGCTCCCAGTAGAAAGAATACAAGCCCCAGTGTGGCTGGTCTGCTTGGTATCGCTCTGCAGCCCCAGCCCCTCAAAAGCATTCTGAGAGGTTGCTTGGAAATCCTCAGGTATAGTTCTGCAGAGTCATCATACATTGCTGGGACTGTGTTTAGTGTTTTGCTTCCCAAAACCAGAGAGCTTATTAAAATTAACTAAAGCTAGATCAAAAGATAATGGCCTCTCTGGGGACCCATAATAATACAGAATTATATCAACACCTAGAATTTCATCCATTGCATTTTGATAGTCCTTATACTAACAACATATTCTCCAGGCAGGCTAATTTCTTAACGCAGTAAAATGTCAAAAAGCACCAAGAAACATCAATTATTTGTACTTTTACAGAGGGACCTTTTACTTTCACATGTCAACACATAAGACCTTCAAAACAGATCTGAGGCTTCCCCATCTTATTTCCAATGGCACCAGGAGTCCCCCTTCTCCACAAAATGGATACTGAAAGAAGCACCACTGGGCAGGTCTGGGAACTAACAGAGGTAGGGAGCCTTGGTCAAAGTCACCAGCACAAGGATGGACACACATTACAACGTGACAAACAGGGAGATGAGCTAGTAGTTTCTCCAGCACTCAGATTAGTCTGTTGTCCTATTTTAAAAAACCTCAGCATAACTGATTGAACCAGTTTTGCTGAGAAATCATCAGGTTTATGGGACAATGAGTCAAATCTCTACTTTTCACATATGTTAATAGTGACCCAAACTCCTGAGTGGTCTTGTTAAAGGAAGATGAATCCCCAATGGGATGGTGCCATCCCCCAAACCCCACTCAGGTCTCTGCAGTGAAGGTAGTCTCTTCCAGGGTCAAGATGAAACAAATGGACTTCTGCTACATGTTTTATAAATGAAAAAGTGGTTTTGGTCATGAAGGAAACAGTGTTTGTTCAGCAGGCTTTTAGTAGGGTGAGCAACAGTTCACAAGAAAAAATATTAAAGTTACATTCATAAGCTGCAAGGTGAGCCAGAGTCACAAAAAAGCAAACCTGTGTGCTTTGAAATGCATTCACTGGTGTGCATGAAGATAATCTGGAAAGACTCAGATCTGCAGTATGTTTCCAGATAGGCAGCTGCCAACACCTGGATTTACACAAGTAAACTGAGGCACAGAAAATTAGCAACCTGCAAGCAGTACCAAGCTAAGGAAGCTATATATCCCAAAACACAGTTCCCTGATGATTTCTTTATCTCACAGACACCTACCAAGTGTGATAATAAATTTATAAATAATAAACTCTGAAGTGGAACCCAAAATTTAAAGCCCAATGCAACTCAATTTCTGGGAATGTTTGAGGATTTTATGTGTTTCTAGGGTGAGGTTAAGGTAAAAAAAAAATCAAAACCAAAGCAAACAAACAAAAAAACACACTACAAAAACCCCAACCAATCAGCTGTACCTTGCCTTGAACTACTCTGAACCCTGAATTTTTTAGGAGTTTCCAATCAAATGCATTAAAGTGTTCAACTTCTCTTACTAACCCCTTTTCTCTTTAAGGAGATATTTCACTCCAGTTTTACATCAGAAGCATACCTGCCTAAAAATAAAACAAAAAAAAACCACCACGGAAGGACATATATATACACATGGGTATAATTTTCTTCATTATGTATTTCATATATTCAGAGAAATAGAAGGAGTCAAGACATCGCTTTCCTATTCCAGTTTTCTTCCTATCTTAGCCACTAATTGAATTGGTACTTTCTAAGTGTGAATTACCTGAAGCACTGAATTTCCCAGAACAGTTGAAACAGAGGATAAAACTCTTCTCACTTGCTGCCAGGTCCTCTAGCCAACCCTGGTCACTAACTAGATCTCACCTCTATTTCACAGCTCTCATTTTCAAAGCTGCTTCTTTTTGACCTCCTTAGGTTTTATTACCATCAGATACAATTCTCATTTTCTAAGAATAGGGGTTTTTGTTCCATTATGCTAGTCAGGAAAAAAAGACTATGGATTTAGACATCCTTGGTAGTTTTTCCTACAGATAAGAGTCACAAGATACCTTTAAACAATACATATGGAGCCATTTCTGCATAGAGCAGTTCTGTGCAAGCAGAGGTTGTGCAGGTACAGTCATCCAAGAGAATTCTGCTATTATCAGTATTTATTTTTTTTATTACAGCAGTGGTGCCTAAGCTCTGACTCTTTTGAACAGTATTTTCACGTTGCCTCACAAAGAGCTGAGTCTTTAGACATGGTATACTTGCTCACACGTTACAAATACATATATATTTTGACTGTTAAGAATACACTGTCACTGATCTGATTTACAGAGGAGGATATTAAAGCTTGCAAAAGTTTGCCTCCGACTCCCTTACTGCCCAGAAGACAGCGACTTAAATTGATCAGACAATGAAACTTTGAGTCCCACAGGCACCATGGTGACTCTTGCAGTACTGACTCCCCAGCTCTAAACTTATTTCTTCATTGCACACAAACACCAGTTTCAGTTTTAATAAAATTAAGTCACGGAACTGTCACAATACAAAAAGGTTGAACAGTGCATTGATGTGAATGAACACAAAGCACTAGGAAGAAAACACTGCACAAGATCACAAAGCCCAATTACAGATTTCTCTTCCTCCTCCTCACATTCTCCTCTATTTTTTTGTAGTACTAAGGCAGAGAAAATGACCATAAGTGACCAAGGGCTCCAGCCCACCCCAGCCCTGCATTCCCACAGGCTCTCGGTAGGCAACACTGTAAAGCAAATATTGTCACGGGCTCACTGCATTTATTGCACTACTTATTTGTGAGCAGGAATATTAATTTGCCACATAAGACACGGCTGCCTCAGGAAAGTTTAGGAAAGTCTTGATAAAATATGCATAAGTGACTATGAAAATATAGTAGATAACTGTCAAAATAACTTTGACTACACTAAAGCATATCTGCTTACTTTCCAGCACAGAAATAATTTATGGTAATAAGTTTTGGAAAGTAATACAGCCATGTTGCTAAAAATGCAGAGCAGCTGCTTCATTTATTATAAAATGGCTAATTTTTACTCATTTGTGGCATGGTTTCATAGACGGGGAACAGCTGCAGTTTCAGCCAGCTGCATCCTGATGCTAAATGCTCACCTCTAAGCAGTCAGAGGAAAGTATAGATTGCTTTGCTTTACAGCTCTAAGTACCAGTGTCTTTCCAAGAAACACCCTGAAGGTCATTGGCAATTAAAGCTCCCCAAGGTCTCTTTCGCTCGGGAAATGGTGACTAGCAGACACAAGGTCTCCAGAAGTCAGCCACCACATAGTAACATAGCAAGTAGTAGCTGAGCTGCATGAATTAAAGAGGATGTTGAAAGGGCTTCCTACCTGGTACAAGTTGCTACTCCCCCTCTCACAGCCTGGAGCCCTAGATGCTGGCTCTTCTCCTTAATTGCTGAGGTAACACAGATTTCTCTAGTAAGAAGTGGGGAAAAAAAAAATAAAGAAAAAAATAAAA
>NW_008601333.1:354-1661 GCF_000691845.1 Merops nubicus | reverse complement strand
ATTTTACCTAAACCCACGGATATCCAGTCCAATAACGGCACCCATTTCACCTCTCATTTGGTACAACAGTGGGCCAAAAAAGAAGGTGTTAGATGGACATTTCATGTCCCCTACTATCCACAGGCTAATGGGATAGTAGAGCACACCAATGGGTTAATCAAAAGTCTTTTACACTCACAGGATCCTAGATGGGATGAGAGGTTAAATTACACGGTCACCACAGTGAACAATAGATGGGGTGTGAACAGCTGCACACGGTTTAATGTTTTTTTCCCATCCTTGCCCACAGGAGACAATGAAAAACCCGAGAAGCCCTATGATAAATCCAAGACTTCACTTCACCCTGCACAGGCTGTCCTAGTAACCTTGCCAAATATTGGTAAGGTTAGACTAACGTTACAAACACCAGTGAACATGAACACCTGGTTTGCCACCGATTCGAATGGCAAGCAACATAAAATTAGTAGCAATTGGATATTACATATTGTATAAAGAGTACTCTGATAATGGATGAACAACTCGAAGTGTCAGGGGATGTTCTGACCTTCAGACCTGGGATTGATCAACCCACGTTTGGAGCGCCAGAGGAGATACCTCAGCTATGGGGCCCAATAGCTAAGCACATTTTAACAATGCTACTCTCTTTTTGCCTTCGGGTTGTCATTCATCATAATGTACTGGCCATGAAACGATACACGCTGGATCGTGTATATCTATGTTCATGTGTGTTTGTAAATATGTAAATATGTATATATATGTATCTTATAGATGTGACCCTATAATTTGTTTCTTTAATTTGTGTGTTTTGTAAGATATTTTATTGTAGTCTCAAAAGCCATGGGGTGAGATGTGAAAAGCGAGTCCTCGTTCCTGGCTTTTGCAGACTACAATACCCTCCCTCCCCGGCTGGCTTTGTGAAATCTCGCAAGGGTTTTCCCCCCGAGGTTTCGGTATCTCGCGGGAGATTTAAAAGATAAAAGAAACTATTTTAAGCGCGGCTCTTGCAGGGTTCACTCTCTCTCTCTCCGGGGACCAGCTCGGCAACAGCCCATCTCACCTGGACACAGCCAGGTAAGCTCACTCGCTTGGCCAAAGTACGCAGTAAAGAAGGAACCATATGCTTGCGGCTTCCCCCCTGCCTTGGCTCCGCCACTTCGTGGTGGCCCAAGCCCAGCTGAGCTGGCGGCTCAATCCGCCGAGCCGTGCCACGCTACTCCAATCGGAGCCGGCAGTACTACACAGTTTGTGCCAAACTGAGCTGAGCTGGCTGAGCCGAGCTGACCCGGGACGTGCAGCCGCAGCTGCAG
>NW_008601333.1:0-205 GCF_000691845.1 Merops nubicus | reverse complement strand
CATCTTGCGACCATCCCTCCACGGACACCAATTCCATGGAGGCAACGGGTCCAGAACTTCTGGCAACATCATCCTAGACACCGGATTCAAGTGCCTCTAAATCCTCAGTCTCTGGATGTAGACTGTCCCAGTTTTCTTTTCCCTTTCCCTATTTTTTTTTCCCTTCGCTATCAGAATAAATTTTTCTTTTCAGACTAATATATAT
>NW_008601332.1:0-13954 GCF_000691845.1 Merops nubicus | reverse complement strand
TTCCTGCTTGCCTTCCCCAGACAAAGCAGCAGCAATGGAAGACCTGCAGGGACATTTCTTTCCCAGCCTTCCCTTGCTACAGCTCACCACTTCTTCCCAGGACAAGAGGAGTGGTGCTACTTTAAGAACTGTGCATCACTCGTAAACAATCAAGATTAATGTAGTTAACTTTCCAAGAAAGCTCAACCATCACAGTCAGCTGAAGAACACATCAGAAAACAGGTTGTATAAAATGCCCCAAACTGATCTCCAGCAAAATTCAATTTGCAATACAAGACTGGTTGTCTCCTCCAGGGGCTGATGTGCTGGTGTTGTGACCGTAAGAACCACAGACTCATCTCACATATGGAATTTCAAATCATTCTTCTCATTCAGAATGAAAGCTCAGGTCTCCTCCCCCAAAACCACAGGAAGAACACTCTGGTGCACCAGGAGCACCTCTATGGACCTCTAAAAGCTTTGTCTGGTCCTAAAGGAGCTGCTTGAGGGTGGTGGAGGCACAGGAGATGAACATCCCCCACTATTCCACTTGGCCACAGTAAGATACCTGTCAAGCCTTTCACCCAGTAACTGATTAGATATCAAAACTCTGACTCCCTGGGACAGAAGCAGGTGTACTGACACAGGCACAAACCTAAGCCAGATCTCTCTGGCTGAATTCAGTTCTGTTGTATATTGGGACAGGAGCATCCTCGACCCCAAATCCAGGCTCTGGTCTCACAGCAGGTTTGGGGAGACTCTGGGAGTTCAGATGTAAGCAGCACGTGGTGAAAAACAGAACTGAACAGCTCAAAAACACTACAGCAAGAAACCAAACACATCAAAGAATTCACTGAAGCTCACTGTAGGTACTGAACAAGTATGTCCAGGGCTACACATACATTAATAATACACCACTCAGCTTAAAGAAAATGCTACACACACATCCAGTCCCTGCACTTGCATGAGATTTTAACTGAAAGACCTTAAAATGCATTTTTTTTTAAAGAGTATGGATGTACAAATTAAAAACAAGGAGTTACGATCAATCAGTTTTCACTACAGAAAACAGAACAATGTTTTACAAGAACCCTACATGTAGGAAAGGAACAAATGTCATGAATGGACAGAACCCTCCAAAATGATCAGATTTTTTTTTCACTGATCACTTGCTTCTTTTGAAGGTAAATCTGAGAAGTAAGATGTGCAAGTATCCACATATTTTTGACTCATGGAAAATAAATAAGACATAAAATAGGCACTGCCTCAACAGTTTCAGCCACTGCAATTTCATGACCAAAACTGAAAAAAAAAAAAAAAGAAGGAATATTTGACTCCAGCACCAAAATGTTCAGTCTTAAGGGAAGATAACTGGCCTCACTGGAGTAACTCACAGAGAAGGCCCCTGCTCTGCACAGGGCACTCGTGTCTCCAGCTGCCCAGTGCTGCCACCACACTGACAGTTTGGGCTTTTTCTCTTTTTTTTTTACCTGGTTTGGATTTTTTTTCTTTGGAGGGAGGAAGGAGGAAAGACAGCACAGAAGCTTTGCATTGGCCTGTCTGTGTGCTTTCTTTTTTATTTTGGTGGTGGTTCTGTTTGCTTTTGTTGTTGCTCTTTTAAATGCAGTTGTACTTCTTACCATCTTGGCACTGAAGTGGCCATGAGCAAGCTCTCCTACAAAAGTGAGTTTCTTGGGTTGTGATCTCTGGAGAAGATGCTTTTTCACTCCTTCTATGGCTCTCATATAGTCTTCCAAGAGTCTGTAAAGTAAAATCATTCCCTGTTGGCTCACACACATGCAATAAGGATATATTTAATCATAGATGATGTTCTATACAATTCTTCTGGAGACCTATTTCAGTCTAAAGAACAATATTTAAGCAAATGTGAAAACCAACCAAAAAAACCCTCAAAGTTACCATCACCTGGTCGTTAGTTATCACTACCATGGAGCAATATTCAGTTTACTTGTCAAGTCAACTCAGATTTAAGTACTAAAGAAAACATACCCCCAACTCTGTTGTTACTAAGAGTAACCAGATTTTATTTCAGGAATCCTTAAAATTACAGTAACTGAAATCACAGAAAATCTAGGCAACTAAGGACCTCTTGGAGGTCTGTACTGTAATGCTCTGCTCTGAAGCAGATTTGGTTAGATCAGGTTGCCTGAGGGCTTATCTGAGCAATTTTCCAGTATCTCCATCCAAAGATGTAGTAGTCTCTCCACCAAAAAATGAGATCCAAGGACTTTGAGCAAGCTTTTAAATTGTTTTACCACTCTCACTGTGAAACATTGTTTCACACTATTAACCTGGAATTTCCCTTGTTTCAAAGCACATATCTGGAAGACACAGTCTGGAGTCATCATTCTGAGGCTCCCAAGATGCCACTGTTTGTGGCCACAGAGACCCTGGTTCTTGGTTCACAGTGAGGTATCACTCTGAAAAAGCAACTTTCTGATACCACCTTTCTTTGTAGAGATGTGTCTGCTCTGATACTAAGAAATGCCCTAGAGAGGCACCCTGTCACTTTGTACCTATTAAACCTCTCCACAGGACCAAGTCCAACACAATTAGCTTATAAGCAGGAAAAAAATGCTTAATTTTTTTTCTGTTTTGGAGGAATCCTTTCCAACACCTCCTATTCCTCTGCTCCTTGCAAACATTCTCTTCCACTCATCCAGTGCATATAAGAGAAACATAAGAGACCTAAAGCAAATTTTACACAAACATTAAACTTCAGTCTCATTTCTAAGTAAAGTTATTCCTTATGGACTAAATCACCCACCTCAACAATCTTGTAGGATTCACCTTTCCCTAACAAACCCAGAGAAAACACAAACATTGCTGGGGAAGTATCATCAGTATTTCAGAAGCATCTAATTAAGCTCTGTAACTACTGCAAAGACTTCATTCTCTTCTGTCTCTAACACTCCTCACATCTGATGTGCTGAGGAAGAAACATTTTCTGAGGAGTTTTGAGACTAAGCCTAACTCCCATGCTGTTTTTACATCCAGTTACCACAGCTCCCTCTTGCTTGCTTAACCTCCTTTTAAAAACAGATATTTTCACTAGACCATTGAGCAGGTACATGATTTTTTGAGCAGCAAACTGCAACAGAAAATTCCACAGCTGGCACAACTCTCATGGATGTGAGAAATGGACAGAACTTACTCATTCTCCTTTTTCCCCCCCTGAATCCACTGCTTGAGCAGGTACTCGTAGTAGCTGTCAGCTCTGGCTCCCAGAGTGTAGACACCCAGGTGGGTGAACTGCCCACTGTTGGTGTTTATGAACATGGGCACCAGGCCGTCGTTCTTCCCTGAGAGGGTGTGGACATGCCTCATCACCTCATCCACAGCTTTCTGAAACAAAGGGAACAGCAGACATATGAGAAATGCACTGAACTGTGGCTAGTAAATTCAGGCTGGCAAACATTCTATTGATAACTATTCTTTCTCAAATTAGCATCACAGGGACATCAAGGTCAGCTCATGCAGTATATTAAATACAGGACTGCAAACCTCCTGACTCTCAAAACGTGATGTTCTGGGTACATTTAAGTACACTGAAATCATTACAGCCATCTCCTCTCCTTCACATAAGCTCACTCAAAAGCCAGGCATGGGACTGTGATGTGATTTACTCCTATCTGCAAAGTAAAAGTCCAGCTAAAATAACAACTTCATCCAATAGCTAACACTTCCTTAAACAACTGCACTCTTCAAAGTCTGGGCTCTGCATACAGTACAATAAAACAGGTAACATCAAGCAAAAAGAAGGGTGGAAAATACTCTTTATTACACTTTATTTCAACTAACTTTTCTTTACACTGTGACCTGCTGTCAGACCCTTCTCTAGGAAGTCACATTTTGATTCCTTGCATGGCAACACCAAGGTTTTGTTCTCTGCATTTTGTTCAGGGCAATGGCATCAAGAAACTGCACACAGAATTCTACCAACATTAAGTCACAGTCCCCTGCCGAGCTTAATGCTGCTTCAAAATCTGACAGCCTCATCTCAAACAAAAAGAGTCAGTGACAAAAAACTGGGGTGGGGGTTGGGGTGGCGTTTGGTTTGTGTTTGCTGTGGAGAGGTTTTGCTGTTGGTTTTTTCTTTAAGTCAAAAAGCTGTTTCTGAGAGAGAAAAATAATTATTCATTTATTACAATTATTCATAGATTATATTAATTCTGAGCGAGAAAAATATTTCAATTATTCATACAGTGTATTAATAATATAGTATATAATTATATTATAATTATTACTTATATAAATTAATATAATAGTTATATATGATTAATATAATATGTTATATCATATATTAAATTATTCTTCATTTGTTCCAGGTCTTTAAGAAAATGACTGGAATTGTTTCTCCCCTCAGCTGGAGTTTCACAACCCATCCAGCACCGCCTGGAGAGCAGGGAGAGCACAGGTACCATGGTGAGAGGAGGCAAGGGAGAAAGTGGGCTGGTGGGTCTGTACCTGGAAGCTCTGGTCCCCCGTGAGGCGGGAGAGCTCCCTGAACTCCAGCTGGATGCTGGTGACCTCGGCCACGGTGCTGTCGGAGGTCCAGCGCGGGGGGTGCGCCGTGCCCCGGCCCAGGTTCACGTCCGAGTAGGGCACCTTGGAGGGCGTCCGGAACGCCGGCAGCAGCCTCTGCCCCAGGTCTTTCTGAAGGAAAGCCACGAGCACAGGACAGACAGACAAAAGGAAAAATAAATATACCCTCACAGCCTTTATATCCTCTTTCAGGAAGCAGGCAGAAAAAGAGAGAATAGTGGCTTAGTTTTCCAGAGTGCAAGAAAGCCGAGAGCTCAAAAGGGTGATGGATTTATTCACAGCAACGACTACAGAGCTCCTGCCTTGCTCCTGGTTTGCATGCTGCCTTTGTCTGCAACCCTGATGTCACTCTGAAGGCACTGACTGCACCTAGGCTCATCTAAAGACGTGGTGGCAAAAGGCAACTGTTATGCCTTGCCAGACATTTAGTTCCTCTTTGTTATGGTCAGCTCTTCATCAGCAGAACAGGCATATAGGAATACCTGGTAAAAGACCAGCATGCTCTGAGGTTACCCAGAGAGGAAAAAGAAGTGCAGGCATAAAAGATTAATGGTAAATTACTTTCCCACCACTTGAAATATGAAGCTGTTAAAACCCAGCACCATTTAACTCTCTGATCAATCTTCCCCCAACTCTGTCCAATACAGAACACATCATTCAGGTGATCTGTCAAAGCAGTCACTCACAGCTTTCTCCAGGAAGAGGCTGTCTCCAGAGAGATGGTAGGTGCTCAGCAAGCCCCCCAGGATACGAATAGTACTCTCAAACAGGTTCACATCCACATTTTTATCAAATACCAAATCGTTTGCTACCCATTTTCTTGCTTCCTCAAACTCTGCAAAGTATAAGATGTAGTTCAGTTAAAAACTTCTGGCATGTTCCAACACCCAGACCAGAGACATTGGTACTCCATAAATCTATGACTGTTACCTAGATCTGCCTACAAGGGTCATAAATTTAGGTGGAGCACTAAAATGAAAAGCACATGCTAAGAGACTAATATTGGCTTAAATCTTATATAGCATACACAACAGATACATACAGACAAATATCCAGCAAAATAAAAAATTCCTAATAGTCTTTAAAAAAAAAAAGAAATTGAGGAATTCTTTGTTAAAATGGTCCAGAAACTGAAATCTTTTTAAGTCCATCCACTTGTCAGACAGTTTAATTTCCACAGAGCTGCCTTTTATTAACTTTTTTTAAACCAAAGGTGTCACCTACCAAGATAACAGCCAACATTTTCAGTTAACAGCCATTAACACCTTTAGCCTGGCAACCACCTGAGGAACCTGCCTGCAGCTTCAGCACTTAACCCACAAAATCCCAACGACCTGCAGTTTTTTCTCCAGGAAGAGCTTATCACACTTCTGAATCAAAAAGTAATGTAAAAAACCCCAAAACGTTTTGGATTCACTGCTCAGCCTATCAGCAGCATGGCTCAGTGACTGCTTCTGCAGAGTCTGACCCCGTGGTGCATGTGAGTTAGCAGGAGCCACCTCCAGCTCCCCCACACCTTCCAGAAACCCCTGCCTGTCAGCAGGCACAGAACCACCACTGCTTTCACAGAAATGGAACGTGTCCCACAGAGTAACTCCACAGCAAAATGATGCCTCTGTGTCCTCATGTGAAAAAAACATCCTTGATTTTGGCTAAGCACTGGATTTTGGGCTGACTGAGGACCACAGACATCTCACTGCCAGATGTTAGCACTGTCTGGCAGCACAAGAGAAAGGCAAGGTCCTCTTAGGACAGACTGACAACCTCCAACAAAACTTACATTTATACAGCATTTTTTATTCAGAAGAAACCCCAGGAGCTTCCTAAGGCAATCAGCAGAAGAACTGCTATGAAATATGAAGAAGCCTTCACCAAGGACTCATTTTCAACACATCCAAATTACTAATAATTTATTTTAAAAGCTCTATGCAGCTGACAGTTTTTTATGAAGAAAAAAAAAGCAGCACACTGTCAACTTGATGGAACTTCCAGATAGCCTGCCCAGGCCTCAAGCTGCAGACACAATATGGAGCTTTCATTTTATTTAATATTTCACACAAATTTTAAAAAGGTAGAAGAGAACCTTGAAGGACTTTCACTGTTTACCATACCCTTACTAGCAGCTCTGTTCTTCCTATCTTGATACCAAAAAATTGCATGATTGGTAGATAGCCACCTTTGTGGACTTTTATCAAGGTTAAACAGACACAGTCCCATGATTTTTTTTAAATACCACTAAAAAAACCCCGCACCACAAAATAATGATTAAGGAAGGTTTTTTTGCAACAGAACTGCAGAATTTTTGGGTACGTTTTTAAAATATGTTCAAAATTTTTTTCTCAAAGTCACTTCCAGAAGAACTGAATAAATGCAGACAGCAGAGCAGTTCAGAAGGAGGTACTGAACACGCCAGGGTTTCAGCACAGGAACAAAACATCACCAGGCTTATTAACAGATTCCTCAATTTCTAGCAGATATATCCACTGTTACATGAAACAGCAGAATACTTTTTTTTTTGCTAAAAGTTCCATTCCAAGAAGAATGGTGTCCTTTAACATAGTTGGGGTTTTTTTTCATGTTTAGTTTTCACCCTCACAGGAAAACTAAACTTATTGCCCACACATCATGAACAGTCCCCTCAAAGAACTCTGAAATCTCCTGCCTGAAAACGAGGAACTACTTCAGAGAGGGAAAAAGAGGATAAAAATTACCTTCTTTTAAGCCTAAAATCCACATGGTGTCCAAGGCATCAACTAAGGTCAGCCCAAGTCCAAACCACTCGCTGTAGGACTTGGAGAGAGGCTTCAGCTCGTCGTGGCCCCAGGCGAAGTCCCTGTAGCCCCGCCAGGCGTGGCGGAACGCTTCCACCACAGCCAGCTGCCGCTCGGTCACGGGCACTGCAAGGGGGCAACAGCACCTGGCTCAGCCTGCACCCACACCAGGCACCACTGTGCTGCACCCCACTCAAGATAAACTTTTCCCAAGCTAAACCATCAGTGTAAAGGAAAAACCATCCTTAGATTAGTCTTCCCGCTGCAGGGTAACAAGTCAGTGTTTCCGGTCAGTAATCTGGCCAGCTAGAAACAAGAGATCTCTCACTGGCAAAAAAAGTCACTTCTGCAAATAAAACATGCAAATAATCACACGCCTGGTTGTTAGATAGGTATCACTAAAGCTCAAAGACCTGAAAGTCAGGAAATACCAGAATTAAGGTTGCTTAAATCAGCCGTAATTCAGCGGCTGAAGAGATGCTTAACAACAGCCAGCCCTCGGCTAACTTACCACACACCATTTCTTCCTTCATCTCTGTCTGATTCATTGGTTTCTGCCAATTTTTTTTATTTAAAATAGAATTATTTCTCTTGAACTCTACATTTAATATAAAAAGGAAGAACATTTACATTTCCACCTTGGCAAAGCTCTGTCTTTTTCCAGTGAAATTTTTGCTCGTTATTTGCTATCAAGTTGATTTCATTCAACATGAAAAATTTCAACAACCCTGTCAGCTGAAATTTTGCAAAATTATAAACAAGGCTTTCTAGAGTGAGGAACACCAAGCAGCAGAACCAACCCTGTGTATATTCAGCTAGCAAAAGCCAAACACACATTGTAATATGCCACGTTTATCATATCAGAACTTTGGCCTTTGAGCCCAGAGAGCAGAACAGGTTCTTCACTCCACAAGGACAGCAGCTGCAAAACCAGCTCCTGCAGCCTTCTGGTGAGCCTTAAAAAGGGCTGTTTAATTTGGGGAGGAAATCACTGTGCCTGTATCTGCAGAACAAAAGGGAAGCCACTGCTGAAAAAGGAAGCTGTCCCTTTCAAGCCTTCTCTCTTCAGCTTGTCCTCTCCTGGGCAAAAGATGGAACCTTTACCTCCTCCCAGAGGCTACAGCTCAAAGATTTGCCACTAAAATTTATTTTCAGATTCTGAAGGCTAACACGTGTGAAGGCTGCCACAGTGGAATAGGACCCTGAAAGGCTTGGATGTACTAGGTAAATAACCTTTCTTACACTTTCTGTTTCCTTGAATTAAAATAAATAAGTAGAATTGATGTGTGCATAGAAGAATTGCACAACTTCAACCAGAAAAGTGAACAGAAACTAAAGTATCATTAACTGTATCTACCTGGTTCTTTCTGGTCTTCAGCTTCCACAGATGAAGGTTTTTCTGGCTCCTTTATTTTACTAGATGGAGGTTCAGTGCTCTGGTCAGGTTCTATCACTGCTCCTCTCCAGCTGCAAATAAAAAGGATTACAATGAAGGCTTAATTTGATCACAGAAAGTCACGTCAGTGAATTAGACTTATCTCTGCATTTAATTTTTCTTTGATAAAACAGGAGCTGGATTCTGTATTCAAGGATCAAATAACTATGCTGTCCACCAGGTAATTTTTCTACTCAAAGAAACAATTTTCAAAGAAATTTTACTGGATTAAGAAACTTGTCTTACAGTGTCTTGGAATTTCATTAAATATCTTGGCAATGAAATTTAATAAAGAACTTCTAAGATGAATTAAAACACCTGAGAATGGTGATTTTAATGGTGATTAAAACACCATGAGAACTATTTTCTTACCTACCCCTTCTGAACTGATCATAGGGGCCACTAACATTTAATAGTACCAAATCACAGTCATCAGAAAGCCATGAACAAGCACAAAGGGACAGCTACTCAGAGTCCTTCCTTTACTCCCGAGGGTTCACAAGACTCCTGTGCCACCCCAGATGCATAAATCAGCTTTTACAGGTTTTCATTAAGAACCTCCTGAAGGAGAGCTCTTTCAGGAGGGACTTCCAGGTCAAGCCAAGCTTGTAACAGATCAGTCAACCTTGACCATTTTGGTTAACATGTTACTGTTGTTCAGTGTGTTGTCTTTCAGTTCATGACACATCTCCTATGGGAATCAGGTTCACAGGACATGTCAAGTTCCTGTTGTTTAGAGTCAGTGTACCTCAGGACTTAAATAAATCCCATCATTTAATTTCTTACTTTCATTCTTTAAATTTGTACTCGCCTTCATTCTGCTTTCATTGCTCTCCTGTTTTCCTCTAACCACTCATTTAACCCAGTGAGTTATAGCATAAATGGAAGCACAGGAATAAAACACTTCAAGTCATCCTGAGACATTTCAGATAATACCAACAGCCAAAATGCTGATGCAGGCACAGTTCTGAGGCTATGAACAGCTCAGCTGTGCCAGTGCTGTGAAGGACACAAACATCAAGTATCCTTTTCCAAGTCAGACCCAGGTCCAAGACACTTGTGGCAGTATTATTGTATCCACACGAGTGTATCAATATTTGCTACAAAAGGAACAGCAGAAACCTACAGACACCTAAAATTCTCCTGAGTGTTAGAGCCTGTGAGTGTATTAGAAACACAGGCAGCCCTGCAGGGCTCCAACTCCTCTGCAGCTCTGTGATGCAAACAGTAGAAGCAGAAAAGCTGCACATTCATCAAAATTAAATAAATCAGCCGAAAAATATCAACAGCTGTGAGACCAGAGATGAGGAAAAAATAAATATGCAGGGAAAGAATTCAACCTGGGACACAGCCAAGAAAAAAAATGTGTAGTTTCACTGCAGCACCCAACAGATCGTGGCAGGGGTGAGACAGGCAGCGCTGTGCCTTGCTGGAAGGGTTCCTACCTGATGACAGATTTCTCAGTTTTCTCCTCTTTCTCAGGCTGGACTGGCTCTCCTGCAGCCCTGCTGCTCTCCTGGCGGGCCCTGAGGCGCACGTCCCGCCGCGGAGCCCTGACCTGGAGGCTGGAGGGGCCGCGCCGAAGGGGGGGAGCCTTGGGTGGCTTCTGAGGAAACAGAGAACAAGAGCCCTTGGTATGTGGCAGAGGTGGTAAAACTCCAAACCACAAATCAACAGCATCCTGAGGTTAAAGGTAAGTTCAGACAAATCTCATTTTGGTACTGCACCAGCATGCACGTTCTGTCCTGGATGGAAGGTAGGCTGAAGGTCCTTAAACTTCTCCAAAATTATCCATTTCTTAAATTTACACTGATAAATTACTTTTAAACTACCTCTACTGCTACCAGACGTTAACTTAACACAAGGCACTACCAGAGGACTGTAACAATAACTGATTCTGTTTTACCAGGCACAGTAAATTTTTATTAGAATTAGCAAAAAGCATGCCAAAAAAAAAAGCTTACACAATGCTCATATTAGTCAATACCAAGGATGACTGTGCAGGAACACATGCACACTTGTGCACGACGAGGGAAAGATTCAGTGTAAGATTTGATATTAACTGGAAATCTTGAAATTCATGAGGGAGCACCTCAGTAGCCAGTATCCCACTAACCCACAGTCAGCTCCTGGGTTTTCCCCCATCTCATCCCCCACAAACTTAACCCTTCAAAACCCACAGACATCTGTTCAGGTGGCTGCTGTTCTCCACCCCACCAGCAGCACTGTTGCAGCTCAGTGTGCCGTGTCTCCAGCCAGGGCTCTGCTGGGGCTCCCTGCAGCAGCAAGGCTGACACCCAGAGCATCCCACCCCACACACACCCATCACAGCAGGACACTGCACCCTCCAGCAAGGGGTCACTGTGACCCACGTCCTGGCACCCCCGGGTACCACAGGGATGAGGAAACAGTATGCTGAGCACTGAAATGAAAAGGTAAAGCCAAGCAATGCCACAGCAAAGGCCCTCCTCAGAGGAGAGCGTTCCACCCAGAGCAGACTAACTGCAGGTCACAGCTCCTCTGGAACCCAGCACTGCTTGCAGCTTTCACTGACTCTCTGGTAGCTCTATAAAACTCAATTCTTCTCATAGTACCTGTGGTGAAAGCTCTGGGTAGTCTCCAGGGTTGGCATCTGCTTTCTGGGGTGCTGGCAGAACAGCTGGATTAGCCAGCTTTAATCCAGGGATTTCTGGTTCTGCTCTCTGATCATCCAGTGACTTGTTTGTTAGACCTAGACACAGGACACTGCTCAGCACAAGGAATCGACAGTGCAGCCTCCAGCTGGAGACATGTACCAGTAATGCTGCACCCACCTCCTCAAAGTGCTTCCACTCACAAAACACTGACAAACACACACTACTTGTTAGACACAAGGCACCTTTCAGTATTAATGCTCTCCCTAATATACCAGGAGGCTGCTAAAAGGCACATGCTTTTTTTTTTAATTGCTATTATTTTAGCTTCTCATGCTTACATGCAGTAAGTCAACATCAAAGGTAATTGTGCCTTTGTATTGTAGAAAAACCTGGAATATCTGCTGGATAATCAAAACCAACAGATCATCTTACTCTGATGTTTAGGTCTGGATTGCCAATATCTACATATTAAGATAATTTTTAAAAAACCCTCACAGCCTCCAAATCTTAATCAACTAAACCAAAATGCTGCTCTCATCAAGACAAACAGTGAAACAGCCTATGAAAAAATATTTGATTAAGCAGAAACAAGTCACTGAAACATCACAAAAAAATCTCATAACTGCACTTTAATGGATACACCATTAAACTCATTGTCAATAAAAACTAAAGCTCGTTGTAAGAACTACAACATCTTAAATATACCACATTCCAGTAATTCTGAGCTCTACAGAACATACTTTTCCAGGGTTCTCCCATGCTTGTGTATGAAATGACTCCACAGACTGCCAAGAAGGCGAAGAGGAAGAGGATGACACTGCGCTGGAGCCGGGACAGCTGCTTCCATTTCTTCAGGAGAGACAAGAAGAACATCACTCAGCACGAAATCAAAAGCCAGCTCAGTCAAAAGTAAACTCTTATCAGTTCGTCCAGAGCAAGAAACACAAAACAAGTAGGTTTCACTGTAGCCCCCATTTCCAGCGGCAGACATCCACCGGCGCCGACTCCCGGCACAACTCTTGCTGTCTGACCCACACATCTGCCCAGGGGTCACCTGGGCAACAAGCCAGCAGCTTCTTCCAGCTCCCTGCTGGCTGGGGGGCACTGCAGGACACACGTGCAGAAGGAGAAACAGGAACAAGTAGCAGCAAAACTACCAACGTTACTGCGAGGACGATGAACGGCTCAAAACAAGCCAAGCACCCGTGACTGGGGAAGCAAAGGCCCCGCCTGCCTCTGAGGAGTGTCCGTGGAGCTGCCCCCCAGCACAGCTCCTGCCACCACAGTCACCAGCCCACGGCAGCACCAGAACGAGGGGAAACAACAGCACCACTCAAACCCCGTGTCTTCAAGTTTGGTTCTGGGGAAAAAAAGTGACTCTAAAACTGAAGCATAAACAACAAAATCCCTGAAAGGCAGGGAGTGAACCCTACGTTAGCCTGAGGGAAGTATCCTCCATTTAGGGAGAAAGCAGCTGGAGTTAAACGTGAGCTGCTAAATGATCGTTTTGTCAGTTTTCTAACAGTCCCACCAGGATTCACCAGAGCAGCACTTTGCTTCCATTGCTGGTTCTGGCATGCAGAGAGGGCGCTTCAGCGGCAAGGCCACCCTTGGGAACCAGCTACAGTTTCCTGCAGCCACTCGCAGCTCTTCCCGTGCTCCTCACCCTCCAGGAACAACCAGGAGCTGGACACGTTTCAGCGAAGAACTGCCAACGAGCTGCGGGGCTCCACAGCGCCCCTTCCCTGCTCTCCTCTGCCCTGCCGGCGCTCCAGGCCCCCGGCCACCCTGCCCCGCACAGGCTGCGGGCTGCCCAGGCCACTCCTCCACTGCCAGCTCCACCTGAACAACAAACGCCATCCCCCCAGCCGCCCTGGGTTCCCTCAGAGCACGGTGGGGAGAGAGGCACTGACCGCAGTTATCCCGGGCTGGGCAGGGATGAGGCACAAGAACACATTCACAGCCACCTTACTTTTTCTGGTGACAAAGAACAAGGGTAAGAGGAACATGGAAACATCTTCTGTGCTATTCCCACGTTTCCTGAATTGTTAGTAGAGAGAAGCTGCCATACTGTCCCCCAAAACAAGCTCTTCATGTGCTTCATCTGACCCCCTGCAAGCCTCTCTAGGTGGCTGTACCTCATCCCCCAGCTGCAACAAGGGTCCCTTTGACTCACACTTTCCCACCCTGCCTCTCCAGCCCAGGCCTCCCACCCCCAGTGAAGCTGCCAGCCCACCAAGCAGGCTCGAAGGCTCCTGCCACACAGCTCTCTGGAGACCCCTCTCCTCACATTCAGCCTTCCCCCAGAAGGCAGAACCACTCCCTTTCCTCTCCTCGGGCAGAGGACAGGGCTCTCCCTTCCAGCCCTAAAACAGGGGCGAAAGGCACCAAGACCAAACCTCGACCCCTGCTCCTCCCCTGCCCAAAGCGCAGTGCTGGCCCCCCAGATGTCCAGGAGCAGAGAGCAGGATTCCTGTGGAACACACACGATGCTCCCCGCTGCCGTCACACACATTAAGGTCCCTCTCAGAGCACCCTCAGCCAGCCCGCACGCCACAAAGGCCTTC
>NW_008601331.1:35134-42937 GCF_000691845.1 Merops nubicus | reverse complement strand
CCCGCGTCCGGGGCGGGGGCAGGATCCCGCCTGGGGCCCCTGTGCCCCTTTGCCGTGCCCCTCGGGCCTGGGCTGGGAGCCAGGGAAGGGCAGGGCGAGGCCGAGCTCCGCGCGTCGTGCCCAGGAGTAGAAAGGGCCTTACTGTTTCGAATACCTCCCCGAGCGGCACGGGGGTGAGCGGCCGCTGGTCCTGCCCCACCGAGGGAACCCTCTGCAGGCACCGGTGCTCGCAGCTGGGACTGTGCCCCTTTGCCGTGCCCCTCGGGCCTGGGCTGGGAGCCAGGGAAGGGCAGGGCGAGGCCGAGCTCCGCGCGTCGTGCCCAGGAGTAGAAAGGGCCTTACTGTTTCGAATACCTCCCCGAGCGGCACGGGGGTGAGCGGCCGCTGGTCCTGCCCCACCGAGGGAACCCTCTGCAGGCACCGGTGCTCGCAGCTGGGACTGACAACAGCCTGGAGTAGGGAAAAGTGTCCAGACCTCACAAAATACCTCTGAAAATGCAGTGGAGGGGGAAGCACCAACTGAAGTGCACGTGTAGTGGCGTGTAATTTCTTCCTTAAGCGTTACCACTAACATTGGAATGTTCGTGTGCATTTCAAGCCAGTTTTACGGTTAAATATAAAGCAGAACCAGAATTGCTTTGACCTTTGTAAGTGGTGCCACAGAACCATGGAGTTCACACATGTAACACAAGGTAGTTCTGGCTTTATTGAGTTCTTAGTGAGCTCTGAGTTACCTAGGAAACTTTTTCTCTTGATGCAAACATTCCCTCTTGATAATGAGGAAAATGTCTGGGTGGCCTCTTTCCATTGGCCAGGCTTTTACCTGACTCTGATCACTTCTTTGCTCTGAGAGTTACCAAAAATATGCCAGTTACTTACTTACTCAGTTAGGACTCACAAGTTAGCAAAATGTTTGAGATGAATAAATATTCATTGGAATTCTTTGGAAGATATTTATAGTTTGATTAAGCAAAACTTTTCCAATGTTATAAGCAAGAAAAGTTGTTTCTTTTTTTTCCCCTCTATCAAACAGGTGTTTGTGTTTATCACTGACTCACTGAAGAATTCACATAAGCCTAGAATGTTATTTGGAGTCATGAGTGTGTGTTAGGTGCTAAGACACTGGCATGGATAATGAAGAAGGAACTGAACTGAGTAGCCAGAGCTACTAGTTTCCCTTTAAGGGAAACTTAAAGGGGAAAATCCTACTGGAGCATTTTAGAATTAAACTAGAAAAAGTTTAAAATTATTTCCATAAGACAAAAAACGTGCTTTAAGAAGTTTGACTGGATTGTACAGCACAGTCTACCTTGCCCCAAGTTCCCTCAGACTGATACTTGTCTGCTGGGGTACCTGCTTCTCTGCAGTGCAAAAGGGTCTTGAGTGTTTGAAGCCAGAAAGGCTGTCTTTCCTTTGTGTGTCTGTGGCGGGAGGCGGGACACTCGTTACTCTGCAGTTTTTAGATCCCTGTGGCTGACTGTATGTGGGCACTTGACAGATCTGTCTCATTCATGCTTCACCCACTCGGGATGTAGGGACTGTTGCCCTCATGTTCGACGGCTATTCCATAGTCCCCTGGTAGCTCCACACCCTTCACACCTTTCAGAGCTTTATTGGTAAGTCACTGTCTTTTAATTCCAATGTAGAGCTCTAAGATGGCTTTTGAGTATTCTGGGGAAAAAAAAGGGATTACTTTTTTTTCCTGTTTTTCTCTTGTGAGTAGCAAAAATGCACAAGGGTTTGTTAAGTCAGGGAACAGGAGTTTAGTCGGTGGGGTGTTTCTCTCCTCCTGGGCTCAGCCCTGCGCTCCTTGCACTTTTCCTTCACTCAGGCCAGACTTTCACTCAGAGATGAAGTGAAGTCAAGAAGTCAAGAGAAGTTTTCCTGGGATTTAAGCAGAAGGCTCCATAGCAGTAAAGCAAGTTTAAGGTAATAACAAGATCTGCTGAGGAATGAAACAAATGTTTGAAATACAATGAAAGCGATACAAGATGTGTCTGAAAGTGTGAACAAGAAAGGTGTTTTTAAGCCTCATTTAAACAAGTTTATGAAGCCCATTACGAAACCTCCATTGCGAATTATGAAACACCCATCATTGTGTCTCATATATGTGTGTACATGGCCCATTACCATTACATTTCACTGGAAATTATTGTAGCTACTTCTGTCTCTGTGTACCTGCCTGTTTGTCTGGAATGAATGACATGGTTGCTCTGCAGACTTAGTGCAGAGTGACTACTTTTATTGGATTTAAATTTGCAGAGTTAAAAACCTGTTAATAATGGAGATGCCTGATTGTTTAGTGTAAAAACAAAGGAAATATTTCAAGTTGTTTTCTCTTTTAACAGCATTTTTTTTTTCTCATGCTGGTTTATAAAATCTAGTTAGTTTTGAAGATTAAAAAATAAGTCCCAAGATTTTAGACTGTCACAAAAAATGAAAAAAAATGTGAAGTGAATGTAAGAAATCGTATTCAGATGAGGATATCTGTTAGGTTTGTAAATAATTGCTAGGGGACATTTTTTAGCTATACCAGTATAATAAAAGCATAAATACACGAGGTGTCATAATCTGGCAACATGTAACACAGCTGTGTATTTCTGTATGTGTGTATATATGTGCGTGTAAATACCCAAACATGTACATGTGTGAATAGCATTATAAGTAATTAAAATATTATATTTCACACACTTGGTACATAGTGATGAACCTCTTCCATGACATCATCAGAAATAGAAATAATAACTGGCAAGTTTATAGACACCACATGATAAAATTATTTCCCTCCTGCAGAGGGATATGTATGTCGTCACCGCTTTTAAAATTTAGTCTCTCTTGCTTGTTCTCTTTGCCACACACACCATCCACAAAGTGTCTTTGTGGATGTACTGAACCTAGCAAATAACAGCATGGCATTGATTCTTCAACAGAATGCCATGCCAGTGTTTATGAACTGTCTGTTTTTCAATATTTGTCTCAGGGGAATGATTTTCTAAGTGACACAAACAGTATACGACTCACAGTTCTTACTAAATAATCCCAAGGTTTATGAAGTCCTTGCTTGTCACACAATTGAATTAGATTGCTTTGAGACAGATTCTTTGTTGTTCCTTAGTGACTATATCTGCATGAATCTCATGAAGTGCAGATGAAGATGTTTCATTTCTTAATCTGCATTTTTTCCAAGCACAGAAAGAAAAAATGTCTCTGTTCACAATCCAGTGTAAGATGAGAGTTTAGCAGTTGCCTACCTGTGTATTTCAGCAACGCTAAGAGTAGTACCATACAGCTGAAGTTTATGTAATACTACAAAAGCAAGCTTGGAATTTTTCTCAGCTAAAATGTTGAGATGTGGCTGTTCAGATTTAGGTATTTTATTGTTGAACTTAACAACTCAAGTATTTTGTGAGCTCTGTGAGCCCTCCAGTTTTGTTTGATGCCATTTAATCATTATTTGTATCAAGGGACTTCTTTTAAATTGTTGATGTGAATTTTGGATGAGTTACATTGGCTTTAAGAATTACTCACTGGAGAACATATTGACTTCAAAGAAAGATACAGGACTTGGATTTCTGAGAACCCTGCAGCCAGTGGAGATACTTATCTTTGCATTGCCCTTGGGAATTAGGTCCTTCCCATGTTTATGTCCTGTGGGTAACACACGTTTGTTGTGAAGGCAATGATTGCTGCAGTGCTTATCCTAGTATGAATTGCAGCAATCCGTGTTGTTGACCGGTAGTAAAAAGAAGAAACATCTTCACTGGTATTAGTGAATGGAGAATGATTGATAATAAATTAGATGGTATTATTTGTCATGTTTCTTTTACTTCTTAAAAGTTGTTATTTTTCATTTTCCACTAATGACTAGATAATACTTCAGGAAAGCACCAAAAAAATCCTTCTTTAATTGCAGTCAACATTGCCTGTTGATCTTGGTAAGAGATACACTACAGTCTGCCTCCAGGGGAAAAAAACAAAAGCTTGCTACCTCTGTTCATCTTACAGTGCAGGGGTTGTCATTTTTCATGAGGGAAGATCAACTTTTGTTTTCTGGAACAATAGAAGACAATATTTGACTTTATAAAGAACAGTGTGTGGCCTCTGTGCCATTGGACACAAGGTTAATGGCAGCCATGCTGAAAATGGACCATAATTAATGAATTACTGAAGATTTAATGTGCTAACCTTTGCTGATTAATAAACTTTCTCTTACAAGTATTAGTAGCCAAAGAACAGACCATGACTTTGGCTGCTTATTACCTGAGCTGCCTATTTTGCCTGATCTGGGTAGAAAACAAAGAGTGAAGCAGAGACCTGAACTGAGGCACAGAATAATGCAAAGGATGGCAGAAAAATGAAATACTGAACTTAGGGTTATACTAAACTTATTTAATGCATCAAATATCTCATTATTAATTTTGCTGCTCCTAGATTTTCTTACTTAAAGTGAGAACATTCCCAAGCAACAGTTTAATTCTGTGCAGAGATTGAACTAAACTGAGTAGAACTTCAAATGGTTTTGAGTGAAACAGATAAAAAATTAATTCATTATTCCCTGAAGAAGAAATAATTCTCAAGATTAAAAATTACTTCACCATTGGCAGTCTTGTAAACATCATAAAGTTAAGATAGAGGATTAAATTTAAAAATAATATTAAGATTATAAAAATAAAGTATTCTAGCAATTTATTTAGTTGTGGTCTACTATTTTAAGAGGGGAAAAAAACACTAAACAAAAAAATTCAAAAAAATTATTAAAAATTGTTTTAGGAGCAGGGACATTACTACATAAAATCAGTATTTCATTGTTAATATTGTCATTTTATGTCAGTTTATTGTGCTATGCTGGAAAAATAATTCAATTATATTAAAGGGAATGTGGTTTTGTAGCCTATCAAAGACCTATTTTTCTTAGCATGAGTTTTGGTTGAATTTATTTTGTAGTGGAAAAAAAGTGAATTAGTATTTCAGGTTTGACAAAAATGCAAACTACTAATAGTTGTGTTGTTGCTTTTTGTGCGCAAGTATACTGTTCTGCCGTGACAGCCATCTCATGGCCACGTAGTAAAATCAAGGCATAGATAAAGTAACCGAAATAACTGCAATTTCTTTAATTACCTTACCTAAAAGTCTGAAAGAAGTTCAGCATGGACTTTGGAAATGTTTCCTGTGGAAAAATGTTGACATAATTGCTGGAAATCACACTAAATGTAATACCAAGAATAGTAGATTTTCTCAGTGGTAAATTCTTACCTGTAATAATGAATGTCTTTTTTTCTTGGCAATTGTAAGACACATGGGTATTTGGACAAGAAGTATAAGTACAAAAATATAAAGAGTAAAGTGTAATTCAGTTAAATTTATAGAAGTCTTTGCAAATCTGAAGTTGTGTTCCTACCTAGAACTGGACATGGGAAGCCCATCATACATGAATTGGTGGAAACTGCTGAGAGTACATACCAGTTGTTTGTCACAGAAGGAAGGTCATAGGATGTAATTTTATTTTTCCAAGAAAATCCCTGTGTGCTGTTGCTGAAGTGTCCTTGAAGTTGTTGAAATAATTCTCTCTTTTTAAAGCTAAACAATTTCAAACATGACCAGGCTTTGAGAACCCACTTGTTGTTTACTCGTTCCAAAATTAAACTGTAAATTCCATAGGTTTTGAGTAATTATTTTTGCTGTGTTTGTACTGTATGAAAATAGCAGAGACCTGGGACATTACTAACCTTCTGAATGCTGGAGTAAATAAGTCCTCATAACAATAAAATTATTAGAGTTAGGCAGACTTTGTATCACACTGACACCAGTGCGGTCACGTTAATAGTGGGAATAGGCTGTTTAATTGAACTGATTTCCACCTCTTGAAAACAAGCAAGAACAGTTAGAGGCATCTCAGGTGAAGGAAATGGAGAAATCGTGTTTTTAAAATATTTAAATCTTGTAGAAATTCTAGTTATGAATCTTCCTTGCCTGTTGTGTATAGACACTTAAACCTGTACCAGCTAGGCAAAAGCCCTAAACATTGTACTTGTGTGCTCACCAGAACCCACGGTTACATGGTCACAGGGTTGCGTATTTCTCAGCCTATGTGCAATATTCTGCAAAAGGAAGTGCGCTTCAGAAATGTCATTTATGGAGGATCGATCTGTTCTGCCCTAGCACAGTGTAACTGTAAGATTTTTTAACGTTGCTCTAATGTTCTTATTGTAGGTTAGAAATCTGAAACAATGGGTGACTGGAGCTTTCTGGGGAGACTGTTAGAGAATGCGCAGGAGCACTCCACGGTTATTGGGAAGGTTTGGCTGACGGTACTGTTTATCTTCAGGATACTGGTGCTGGGGGCTGCTGCTGAGGAGGTCTGGGGAGACGAGCAGTCGGACTTTACATGCAACACTCAGCAGCCTGGTTGCGAAAATGTTTGCTATGACAAAGCCTTCCCAATTTCTCACATCCGCTTCTGGGTGCTGCAGATCATTTTTGTGTCCACTCCAACCCTCATCTACCTGGGCCATGTGCTGCACATTGTACGCATGGAGGAGAAGAGGAAAGAGAAAGAAGAGATGAAAAAGAAGGGAAGCATCAAAGACAGCAGCTACCCGGGAGCAGCAGCATCTGGCAGTGGTGGTGGAGGAGGCAGCAATAACATCAAGGATCCTTTTGGCAAAAGGGGGAAGGAGAAGCTCCCGATCCGTGATGAACGTGGTAGAATCCGTATGGGGGGTGCCCTGCTCCGTACCTATGTCTTCAATATTATTTTCAAAACACTCTTTGAGGTGGGCTTCATTGTGGGCCAGTACTTCCTATATGGCTTTGAGCTAAAGCCAGTCTACCAGTGCAGCCGCTCACCTTGCCCACACACGGTGGACTGCTTCATCTCAAGGCCCACTGAGAAGACCATCTTCATCATCTTCATGCTGGTAGTGGCCTCTGTTTCCCTGCTGCTGAACATGCTTGAGATATATCACTTGGGATGGAAAAAGCTCAAGCAGGGCATGACAAGCCGGTACAGCCTCGAGATGCCTGTTGCGACAATGACGCCAGTCATGGTAACAGGGGAGTCCAAACCCGTCACCCTGCCACCACCAGCCGCACCCGTGGTGGTGACGACTGCCGTGCCCCCCCCAGTTCTGCCTGACACCCGCACTGTCACACCACTGCTGGCCCCGGTGACCATGGCACCGTACTACGCTGCGGCTGCTCCAAGATCACGGCCCACCTCCAACACAGCCTCCATGGCCAGCTACCCTGTTGCTCCACCGGTTCCTGAGGAGAGGCACCGTGCTGTGCCTCCCACGCCCATCTCCACTCCCGTCACCATCCCGACCCCCCCCCCCGCCCCCCCACCAGCCGTTATCAACTACTTCAACAGCAACAGCCGTGCGCTGGCAGCCGAGCAGAACTGGGTCAACAAGGCAGCTGGGCAGCAGGGGAAGGTGCCCCCCAGCTCAGCAGGCTCCTCGACGCCCAGCAGCGCCCGGCACCCCCTCCCCGAGCAGGAAGAGCCTCTGGAGCAGCTACTCCCACCCCCAGCTGGGCCGCCCGACCAGCCGTTATCAACTACTTCAACAGCAACAGCCGTGCGCTGGCAGCCGAGCAGAACTGGGTCAACAAGGCAGCTGGGCAGCAGGGGAAGGTGCCCCCCAGCTCAGCAGGCTCCTCGACGCCCAGCAGCGCCCGGCACCCCCTCCCCGAGCAGGAAGAGCCTCTGGAGCAGCTACTCCCACCCCCAGCTGGGCCGCCCGTCGCTGCAGCCAACAGCGGCAGCAGCAGCAGCCTGAGCGGAGCGGGCGGCCACCAGGGGGG
>NW_008601331.1:29548-35092 GCF_000691845.1 Merops nubicus | reverse complement strand
CGGCCGCCTGCACCACCGTGGAGATGCACGAGCCACCACTGCTCATCGACACGCGGCGCTTGAGCAGGGCCAGTAAGTCGAGCAGCTGCAGAGCCAGGTCAGACGACTTGGCCGTGTAGTGCGGCCGCCTCTGCTCAGAGAAGAGGCGGTGGAAGGTGGGGTGGGCAGGGCAGCTGCCGGGGAGGCCAGGCCTGGCCTGGGTGGGAAGGCCTGGCCATCAATCTTTGACGCTTGCTGTTTTTGCACTCTGTGAGTTGTAGTGGGGAAGAATATCAACATTTTCTAATAGGTCAGGGGTGGCTGAAATGCAGCCCGTGGGCCAGGGGACAAATCCTGCTTCCCTTCAGATGCATGGAAGATCTCCCAAGGGCAGCCGGAGGGGAGGCCTGCACAAGTAACAGGCGGTGATGGCAGCTGGTCACCAGGCTGGCTTTCCTCTGAGAAAAATGCTAGTATCCCTAGTGCCCATGTGCCTGGCTGTCATCTCCCTCTTGCCCTTGCCTTCCCTTCCACCCTTTTTCACATAAGCTGTACGTGAGCAGATGCAAGGACTTATTTTCTTCCTCTTGAATCATATAGAGCCCTGTGGCAAACGTCAGGGTGACATATTGCCAGTTGGCACCTGTCATCTCTATGGACCAACTTGCCATATTAAAGGTAACTCGGTCTCTTCCGCATAACGTGACTTACTGAAGCCTTTGTGCTCATGACAGAGCACCAATGTGGTCCTCAGCCGGGCAAAGTTTAGGTAACCCCTGTAATAGATTTTTGAGGTTCATCTTTCTATAATTTTTTTCTTTTACTCTTGACCTGTTAGGAAGTGTTTGGTTTGACCTTCTATCCAGTGTTTGCCAGCCATGATCACACCATGTTTTTAAGCCCACATGTTTGAGCATGTTTGGTTATGATTTTTAGATGACTTCTGAAGTTGCTTAGAGGAGGACAGGATTTTAAACCACACCTCAGAAATTATTACACAGAACAATTTATCTTCAGAAAGCAAGGATTATGATTTCAATACATTGTGGCCCCATATGTTGCCCATGGACAAACAATAGGATAAAGTACAGCTCTGCATTTTAGACTATTAGATATCGGCTTAAGTTTGTTGGAAAAACGCTTTTTAGAAGTAAACTTGAGTGCATATTTTTAAGTATTTGAACATTTTGAGAATAATTTTGATCTGTAGGTTTAAAGTTACTTGACTGTGTACTTAATAATTTTTGTTTGGTCTTCTATCTTACAAGAAAATGGAAGCGGAGAGAAACTTACTAATGGTAAAATTCCCAAAGCAACATTATTTACTTACGTGTTCTACCCATCCCTTTAACAACAATCTGTAGTGTCTTACAGGTCAGGGAAATCAGATTTAGACAACATTGTATTGCAGAAAAGGTGGCTAAACTATCTGGGCAACATGCTAGTGGCTGAAGGGTCTGTTCTGATCCCACTGAAGTCACTTGCAGAATTTCCATTCAATTTAACAAGGAGCACGATTTGGGAATGAATCTTGCCGGCCTTATTCAAGTAAAACTAACATTCACGTGGAGTTTTGGGAGCCAGAAGGAATGTAGGTTTGGGGCCTTAAAGACATTAAAATCCTGCTTTTGAAATTTGTGTGTTTCCCTTAAAAATGGGTGGAGGAAACTACTGGGTATTTGTTTCCAAGGTGCAGCTTTCCCTGCAACTGGCTCTGTCCTTTATTCCTTTGTAACAAGTACTCTCACAGACATTAGTCAGAATTTCAAATGCCTGATAAAGGCTCAGGAGAGTTTGTACAAAAGGAATGCAGGATTAGGCCCAACTTCTGTTCTAAGCAAAAGCCAAAAGAACTGAAGCTCTGAGTCAGTCCTATTGCTGCTATAATCAAAAGTACTGTAATTGGAGAAGAGAAGACACATTGGGGTAGCCCTTTGCATCTTGAAAGTATTTGGCCTGGCAGTGCAGTCCTTACTCAGGCAAAGCAGGGTCACCCTGTAGCAAGTAGTTACAATTGCCAGTTATCTCTGCTGTTAAATGTTTTCCTGAGAGCTTTTATTTTACTCACAGTTAAAATATATTCCCATCACTCGAGATTAAATATTTCTTTTTACTGCTTTCTGAGTAGACACAAAGAGTTTCTCATGATCAGAAGCACTGTTCTGCAGCCCTTGGGCATGTTGTCTCGTGACTTCCTTGACCTGCTTGTGGTGAACCAGGTGAGGAGAAGTCGTTCTGCTGCCACTAATCTTCAGGGCAGACACTGCATTAAATGTCAATGTGAAGTAGTAGAATGAACATATTTACTATTAGATGTTCAGCTTCAGGCACGCTCTCGTGAATTTTCTATGTTATAAGCCATAAAAACCCTTTCTGCAAGAAAGCTAAAAGCTAAATTCTGCTTTATCCATGCAACGATGTTTAACTTAAACCAAAGGTGAGAATGTTGCCTAGATGTAAACAAAGGCAGAGTTTAGCACTCAAAATTTTTAGAATTACTAGCATCTGTGGTTGCAGTTTTGTAAGTTTTTCTAAATGCCAAGTAATTATATTGCTGAAATAATGCAATATGCATCTCTGTATTTTAGCTCATCAAAATTCCTGGGCTGTGTGTTTTCCTTTCTTTTATGCTCTGAAGAATGAAGTCAAAGTCTCTCTGGAGTGTGTTTATATAAACCAGACCACCTGGAATATGTGCTTTTTTTATATCAACACCCGAGAGCAAAACTGACCTGTTGTTTGGTGGAGCTCTGAATCTTGCAGTCCTTACTTTACTACTATCTTCTCAGAGTGTGTCGTGCAGGATTGCATCCCTATTGTATATAAAAAATAGTAACAGAGATAGGTTTAACTTAAGATCAGCTGATACCTAGTCTGCCTTTTCAAGTTAATGTGTGTGGTTAGACCTGCAGAGAATTCAGGTGGTTTTGTGGAATATATGGTATTTTCAAGCAGATTAACTACTGGAAAGCTCAGGGGGAGAAATATAACTCTATTGCAACCCCTGTCACCCTTCATAAAAGAGAAATCTGACAGAGCAGCCTCTGCATCCAAGCAGTACTGGCCTGAGGAAGCAAAGCTACAACACACAGGCTGTGCTTTTAAAATCGGCTTAAGTTCCACCACGTAACTATACAGCGCCAAGCATCTCGGTTACCTGCCGTTTCATTGGGAGTCCAGTAATTGTTTCTTCAGTTAGGCCCAGGTAGCTGTTTTGGCCTTGATACTTAGAAGTTCTGTTAGTTGCCACATCACATTTGGAATCAAATTTGTTGAAAAAAAACCCTTACTGGTGTGGCTGATTTTGAGTACTTTAATCCTTACTTATGAATGATAGCTGAATTCAGCATGCTATGAGAAAAGCATATCTATGCAGACTTCCATAGTTCTGGAAAATATGTCCAAAAGGCAACTAACTAGCAGAACAGGGCCTGTTGGTAAAAATAAACTGGTGATTTCCAAATTGTTTACTCTTTTACATCAACCAATTCCAAAGAGGGAACTGGCAGCAAATGATACTTTGATTTAGCCTGGATGTATGGCTGTTCAAGCCACAGTCCTGAAAGATCTTACACACACACATCCCTAACATGAAACCAGTAAGTAAGTTATTGTAAAAGAGGAAGTCAGAGCATAATCATGCCTGATATAACAGCAAACTGAAAAAAAAGAAAAACCAAACCAAAAACACTTGGTTTTGCTCTTTGAGTAGAATAATTGTAGCAAAATTGTTCTCTCTCACTTAAAGTTAAAAAAATGCTAAGGTAAGCTATGGAAAAGAAAAGGAGAAAACTGAAAAAAGGTACTCTGACCAAGTTACCAGGTATATGATCTGCTACTGTTTTTGCAGTAAGTCAGCTCACTGGTACTAATTGACCCTGGTTGGAGCATAGGAGGTTGGGCTAGATGACTTCCAGAGGTCCCTTCCAACCACAATGATTATATGAAATACATTTTCTAAGTCACCGATTTCATTAGTACATTTTCATAACAGTTTTACAAAGATGTAATAAACATATATCTGCATTGCACATAAATAGTTTCTAGGCCATGGACACAGCTGATCTGTTTTATGTCACTGGGCTTTTTTAACTAGTGAAGCTCTCAGTTAATACAGAAGAAAATGAAGTCTAGACATTTTAACCCCCCTTGTTTCTTCCCTTAGTATTTTTATTAATTGAAGACAACCTGCTAGAACCTCCCCTTTATTAAAGTGGAATATTTTATCTATGAAAATTAGTCTCTTGGGTTTTTTTTTCATAGATAAGAAAGTGCTCCTTGAATTTATTGAACCGTGATGGCACTGAAAAACCATAGCTTCTTGAAAATAGGTAGCATGCTCTGAAAAAGCAGATGAACTGTGTCCTTTTCTGGTGTCTTTTAGAAGCCAGTTGTGTGCAAAGTGGTAGCTGGGATTGGTTTGGCTCAGTATATTTATCATTCATCAAGGCACTTAGAGCTTAATTAAATGTCTGACATTTTGCATCTTTTGAGATTATTTTCTGGTATGAGTAAGTGTAGGATCAGTAAAATAAGTAAGGCAAGCTTTAAAAAACAGATCAGTACTTAGGTCCTTTTTTGGCTAGTCATGGCACCACCTCCTCAGCTGCTACAGACTGTTGTATCCCACTGAGTTCACGTGGGTGACAACAGTCTGCAGAAGCAGAGCCCTGAGACCCCAGGTCTTTTTGTTTAATACAGACACTAACACTAACACCAACACCATGCATTTGAACAGGCTGGGTTTTTTTTAATTCCAAATATTTTTGTTTCATTTACTTTGATTTTTTCTTGTGAAAAGTGTGCTCTTGTAATTTTGATTTTCTGAAGTTCACATTCAGTTTTTGATTTCAGATTGTACATTTGGATGAAACCAACTGTTTTCTAAGTTTATACTTGTATAAGAAGTAAAAGAATGACTCTGCCAATATATTAAACCTAAGAGAGAAATGTCTCTCACAGAGGAACTCTTCAGACATAAGGCACTACCACTAAAGACAATTTAACCTGATCACTCACCTATAGTATCATTTTTCTCTGTATATTAAAAATATGGGAACTGGATATATAGGGAGCACACTATGGAAAAAGATACTTTTTGTCGTTAACTCAGATATTACCAAGTAAACCCAAGTTCCTTATTATTGATATGCCTTCTTGTGCGTATAGAGGTTCACTGACAAGAAATAGCTGTGAACATATGTCCTTTAAGAGCTAAATTTACAGCTTGGTTTAATATTCTGAACAAAATACTTGTGGAGAAACACTGCACTGTCACACTGTAGAATATTTTACGAAAGATAAATGTCTTACTTTCTAGCCAAAAATATGGTTCTGAGCCTGCAAGTACAATTTCCTGCAAGTTATTTTCACTCTTGCAGATAAGACCATTAATGGTAATGGGACTATTTGCATAAGCAAAAAACTCTGATGTGAAGAGGAAATAGTAGATTTGCATTTTAAGTTTGCTGTAAGACGCCAATCAAATTCCAGAATTTCAGTCCTTGAAGAGTTGCGCAAGATATGTGAACATATTTTAAGATGGAGAATATATTCCCATTTCCA
>NW_008601331.1:24168-29517 GCF_000691845.1 Merops nubicus | reverse complement strand
ACTCTTTCTCACAGTTAAAGGGTTGTAAAACATAAGAAAGCTTACTCAGAGCTTTCTTGTTGCTTACTGGATGTTTGTCTTTTACATAACAGAATCTGACAATAAACACTCCAAGTTTTCTGGTCCATCAGGAACTTGCAATAACAAAACCAGCAAACAGTTAAAAGTTCTGTCTTCAAATAAGTGCCTTGTGTATTAAATTCTGTAAGAAACAAGTGGATGTAAATGTTAATTTACCTCATATGTTTACAAAACCATGACTAAATAAACTTTTTTGTACCACAGTGTTGTCTGTTTTAGATTAAATTTTCATGGTTGTGTGGATGGTCTTTTAAACTACTCATGCGCCGGAACAGTTCCTGAAGTTGGTGAGCTCTCTCTGTTATTCACTTACGCTGCTGCTTCCCTTCTTCCTATGAACCACTCTCTGAATTGCATCTGTTGGGAAACTGGATGTTGAAGCCCATCTCCCTGCAGCACTCCTAGTGGCTTCAGAGGAAGTTCACAGTCCAGAAGACATGTGTGACCATGACCCACTCTAGCAGGTGCAAGGGGTGAAACGCTGACTCCCTTGAAATCAGTGGGAGGGCTTGCCTCTGCCTTCTGCTGAATAGAGGTTTCACCCTTGGCTTGCATTTTGACATGTGTGGGTCGCTCTTCATCTCGCATCACGGTGTTAATGGTGATTCCCATCTTTTTCCCCAGTGCTGACTCAATAACTTTGATTTTCCCTCTAGCGGATGTGTCTTGTAAGATTGCTGTAATGCACAAAGGATTTTAGTGCAGGGAAAATGTTCCTTACTGGCGATAGCGTGCAGTGCCCACTGCATTTGAAATTTGCTGATTTGCCCTTTGCAGACGAACTTCACAGTTTAACACAGAGACGGGTAAGCCAATTTTGTACTGAAAATGTACAATGCACTAAAGGGAAGTTAGACGAAGTATTGTCTCGTCCCCTGAAGAAGCCAGGTCCAGTTTTCCAGGAAGTTTAACTTGCAAAAAGCAGCAGTGTGGGCAAGACTAAATGACTCTTGCAGGAATGTTAAAGTAGGAAGGTTTTGTTAAACTTTACCTCGTATGCAGTGTTTATATGGACCTGGCAGGGCAGGATAGTTTCTGTCCTGTAGTACAGAGTATTTGTCTCTCTTGTGTTAATACACTTGGGTGTGGTTTTTTTTGATGCCTGTGTGCTTGGGCAATGCTGTTTCTCCTTTACATGATGTATCCCTATGGTAAACCAGATTATTAATTGCCTTTGAAGCCTGAGCAGGAGTAAAGCAAGCTGACAGGAGTATAATATCGATAGTACTAAGATTAGGCTTAGCAGTAATAAACTAAGGAAGAGAGTAGTGTGATACAGGTAAAGATAACTCACCTCTGACCAAGAGCACTTTTTACTACAAATATAGGTGGCCAGAATATGTTGCGTACTTTCTATTTAAATGCACATTTCATTGCAAAATTCCACAGTTTTGCCACATGAAGAATGGCCAGTCAGAGTAGTCCCAGGAGGGCTGAGAGCATCAGCTGGTGCAGATGCAGCTGTGCTGGGCACTCCCTCCCTTGGGATGCAGCCACACTGCCATCACCTTGCATCCCCTGTCTCCAAAAGAATTTCTGGCTGGAGTATGGAATATTAATGTTGCTGCTCTTGATCTCTGATGGCCTCTGTGATGGTGTGGGTACTTCGTGCTGCCACACTGAGCAAGGCAGCTTGCTGTGAGCTTGCAAGGTGAAAGGTGTGCCCGACTCATCCACAGCTGTGTTAGGGCACAGTGAAGATCCTGATGGTGATGGGAAGAGGTGTACTGGGGGGAAGCTCTCTAACCTCCTCCAGTACATCTCCTCTGTACAATTGTACTGAAAGCCAAATGAGGAGCATCCCACACACCCACGTACTGCTGCTGTTGTCCCCAGGGCATTGGCGCAGGAACAATCAGCTGGGCTTTAGCAAGCATTTTCACTGTGACTGCACTAAGAATGGGATTTAACTAACCTCGTTGGTGCTTTCCCACTCTGTAGCAGGAATAGGAATGAAGGGAATACACATTGTCTCCCAAGAAAATATGTCAGATAAATCAGGTCTTAACAAGGCTGACATTTCGATAATTTTTGGCAACAGGATGTGCATCAGGTGTACCTGTCTTTGTGTCTATTTTCAGCTGCCAGTAGAGTAAGCAGATACTCATCCAAATCACAGAACTGAAGAGAGGGCCTTCTCATAAAGGTGGTCTAGGAAGAATGTGTTATTCATTGAGTGCTGTAGTCCAGGAAAACAGGGTGTTTGAAGAAATACACATTTTATACTTACAGGTACGTGATGTTATGCCAGAATTACCAGTAACTAAGTACTGTTACTGCATTAATGGAACAGTTGGATTCCACCAGCTGGTCTTCATTGTATTCTTTTTTTTTTTTTCATTTTTAGAAATAAATTAGTGGTACATAGCAAGAAAATGGCATCCTTCATGAGTAGTTACCTCCTTTTCTTATTCTTGTGGTTGGTGATATCAGTATCTCTGTGTCACTAGCAGTAGTACAGGGTCTATCAGAAATATTTTCAGTATCTAGGGCATGATCCTTAATGTGTGGGCTTTCTCCAGACCTTGTTTTTAAGGGTGACCCTCAGCACTAATGATAGTGGCTACAGATGTGGTTAAGGGCCCTGGTGCTAGAGAGTGTGGGGGTTAGCAGACTAACACCAAGGCCACAAAAAGCTGCCCGAGCTCACTGTGTTCGTCTGTATCACTAACACAGCCAGCTCTAACCTCTGTGTGATGGGTTCCTTTTGTCAGTCATACCTCCCTCATCTGGGAGGTTGTCTCTTGAGAAAAAAGCAACCAAATGAATGCCTGCAGTTCTTATTTATTTGTCCCACAAAAGCATGATAAAATATGTTAAAATGTCCATACCTTTGCATTTCTAACCAGTGTGAGATGTGGCTTTTTAAAGAGTTGCTGTGCTATTTAGAGTATATTTGTGAAAATACAAAGGGCTTAACAAGTTCAAACTCTCAAAAAGACAACACATTTTATTGAGGGATACGTTTTTCCTGTGTTTGCACAAGATCCACCAAAGTCAGTGAATAGATGTAGTAAAGTGAAATAGAAACCTTACTTTCCATGTGAGAATATGGGTTGTATTTCTATACTCACTTAAATGAAAACTAAAAAAGGAAAAGAAAACAGTTATCACCTATCGTGTATCTCGCTTCCCAGTTTGAGAAGATTAAACTTGCTAAAGATTTTGGCTTTAAGGAATGTTGTGGTCTTCTGAGCAGAGACTAAGGGATAATTATGGTTGAACTATCCTGCCCCACAGAAGAACCTCCTGTTTGCTTTGCATGGCTTATGTAGTGGGGTTTGCTGTGTAAATTCTGCACAAAATGCAGAAGTAAGCAGCTGAGAATGGTTTTCCTAAACAAACTCCTTCATGTTTGGATTATGGATACTCTGAGGAATCATAAAATCATTCTGACTGGAAGAGACCTTCAGGATCATCACATCAAACCTTCATCATGAGCAGTGAAAGATGAGGAAAGTTAGAGTAATTGAGTTAAGAGTAGTTACATTTCTCTCCAGCTCTTTCTTGAGACATTTAATTCTGAATTGTACCAGGTCTCTAAAACAGAGTTAGGTTTCATACCCTCATGCACTATCCCTTCTTACTGCCTCTGCCCTGCAAAAGAGAGATTTAAGTATTTCTTTAAGTCATAAAGTTGCTTCCATCTTTCAGACTGCCAGTACCTCCTTTAGGGCCTGGCACCTGTCTCTAAGTAGTCCCGTGACTGAAATTTGCATACAGTAAAAACAACAAAAGCAGACAAACGAATGAACAGTCATGACTGACAGCATCAGTTAAACTTATTTATATTAACCACATTTAAGCACGGCTGAAGTTTTGTCATGAATAGCTGTTGCAATGCTGAATGTGATTTGTCCTTGTTTATTTATGACCCTGAAGCTTTATTCATCACTGTCACATGTAACAGAAGTGCTCACCCACAGTTTGTTCAAACAAAAATTGAAATTTGTAAACCACATCAACTATTTTCTCGAGGAGATGGTCACCATTGGCATAACTTGGACAGAACTGAGAAGAACCTGCAGCAGAGCCAGCCTGGCTGGGCTACCAGAAACACATATGGGTGACTCTCTGGCTTTTCAGTGTCCTGGAGTCTCAGAGCCAATGCTTTGAGAGCAAAATTCTTGGCCAAGTGCCTGCAAAATAATGCCTGCATTTACATTTGCCTGTGAATGCAGGTGTAATAGTGACTGCATGGGTCTGGGATTTTGCGGCATGGAGAAGGATGCAGTCTGTACCAGTCTCTTGCTGTGGCCTGCATGAGAATTACCAGTTTTACTTTTGGGACATATTTTTAAAAGCTCTGGTCTTCATTGTTTACACATCAGTGGACTCTTTTTTTTCAGTGTTATCTCTGGTGTAGGTGGGGTTGCAAGGTCCTGCTTGTTGTCCATCTCCATGCCATTGTCCACACAGCAAGCCAAGTCAGTCCTTCAGAGCAGCTCAACAGGGAGCAAACTGTTAGTGAAGAATGACTTGTAGGCTCGCTGCTGACAATCGGTTTCCCTCACCTGGCTTTGTTCTTCCACTCATTACTTTTTAAAAGCTTTTTTCTCTTACAAAAAGTTTATAGGACTTAGAAAGATGCTTTCAGGAAGATGGAAGAGGATTTTTCCTGCTTCTGTTGGCCTGATCTGTGAAATAAGAGCTCATCGTTCCAAAATGACAGCTGTAACTAAGATCCACATGACATTCAGAATTTCTATTTCCTAGGGGATCTTGAGATTTCAAGTCTGAATGCAATATATATATTCACATATTCTTCATGAAACCAAACCTGAGAAAGCTTCCTCTAAAACATTTTGCGTTAAAAAAACCATCCAGATGATAATTTTGGAAGCAATGTGTAATTATGGAATCTAGGCATTTTTTTCTATTTTATATTATTGTAAAGCAACACATGAACTGTAGCTGCATCTCATGCAGCATCAAGCCAAACAAAGCAGAGGTGATGATGATGATAATGAGTTGATTTAGGCACCTAAATTCCATGTATAATTGTATTTTAGACACTTAGTTGTTATTTTGAATCTTATTCCTTCACCCTTGAGTTCAAAGCTCTCATACCCTGAATGCTGAAACGCCATCTTTGTAGATGATCCAGATGGGAAAATAATGCCATTGCTACCCCATCAAATGGAGAGCGTATGGACTGCTTGCCATCCGTGCGTGATGGAACAGCTTGAATGTATTTGCTTAGATACTGAAATCTGTAACAGCTAAAGCCATGGCCTAACTTTCTAACAAAGTTTTGTGTATCACTCT
>NW_008601331.1:23605-24137 GCF_000691845.1 Merops nubicus | reverse complement strand
TTTTCCCGACAGCTGCTCTAGCAAGTCATGCATGACACTGAAATGTGAATTACAGGTTTTTTTGGTGTATAGGAGAAGTGCAATGATCTGCATGTAATTTAGGCAGCTGTCTTTATTTTCAGTGAAAGAATTCTCTCAGTTGCAACAACGTAAATCCAGTATAACTCCACCACACTGGTCTAACACAGATAAGAATTTCTTTGTGTTTAAATGACTGCAGTGAACAAGATCAGTTGCAGAAAGAATAGTTCTTTTTAAAAGAAAGATCTGCAAGTTTAGTACATAATGGGCCAAATTAATCTCTTCTGTAAGTGATTTTCAGTGAAAGAATTCTCTCAGTTGCAACAACGTAAATCCAGTATAACTCCACCACACTGGTCTAACACAGATAAGAATTTCTTTGTGTTTAAATGACTGCAGTGAACAAGATCAGTTGCAGAAAGAATAGTTCTTTTTAAAAGAAAGATCTGCAAGTTTAGTACATAATGGGCCAAATTAATCTCTTCTGTAAGTGCAGGCATTTCAGTGGTGT
>NW_008601331.1:0-23504 GCF_000691845.1 Merops nubicus | reverse complement strand
GGTCGGCTGACCCTCTGAAGCTAGGAACTAGCCATTGTGTGGTGAGTTTGTTTACACAGTACCATTTTTGTTCAATTGGCTACATCCGCGGTATTTTAGTGACAGCAGAAATGTTCCCTCTAGCTCCAAAGTGACATAGATGTCAGACACGTTTTTTTATTCTAGGATGTGTATGCCTTAAGTCTTTTGTACACTTCAAAATAAAATTATAACTAAATATCAAGAAATACTTTCACCAATTTTGAAATATTTGAGCTTAACTCTTTCAGTTACTCTGTTAATTCAAAAGGGGTTGAAATGCTCTTACAGAAGAGATCTTGTAAGTAATAGAAGGATTCAAAGAGTGTGAAAACTAAACCAAACTGGATCCAGAAAGAATTAGCTTTAGATAAATTAACGTAACAATAATTTTTCTCTATCTTCAGGCTTGATTTCTGTGTAGTTTTCAGTTTTAAATGCTATAAGTGATACCAGCCATTGCTACACCTGCCGAGTCCTCAGCCTACAGTGAACGCAGTTCTTTTGGAGATCACTGTCAGAGTTGCGTACGTGCCTTTTACTTCCTCATGTTTTTGTGTAAGGAGAGGAGTTAAAAAGTATCATGGAATTGTAGAAAGGCTGGTTGAAGGGGACCTCTGAAGATCTCTAATCTGACCTCCTGCTCAAAGTGAGACTATCCCAAAACCTAGATCTAGTCAGCCAGGCCTCTGTCTACCCAAGTCCCAAGTACCTCCAAGGACAGCAGTCCCACAAGCACTATCCTGTGTAGTTTTCTTGATGGCCACTCTAAGTGACCCAAGCCACAGCCTCTGTTTGATGCCATTTTTTACACTATCAGCTGTCCTGACCAAGAAGAGTTTGGCTTTATTGTAGCTCCCTTACAAATAGTTTTAGGCTCCTATGACATCCTCCTTTAGACTTCTTTTAACTGAACTAAATAAGCTCGTTCCCTACAACCTCTTTTTGGGGCTTTGGGCCCCTGATCGTCTTGACAGACCATTGCTGGACCCTCTGCAGTTTCTGCCCTTCCCTCCTGAACTGAGTGCCATGAAACTGGACACAGTACTCCACATGTGACCTTGCTGGTCCTGAGTACAATCAAGCAAGTTATCCCCATTTTTCCTCTTTGAGACGATGCGCGGGACAGCCGCAGTGTGACAGCGAACATTCAGAGGTATGCAGTTAGCTCTCTGCTGGGACAGGAGTGAGATTTTTCATTCATGGGTAGATTTGAAGCAGCTCTTTAAAAACTTCAGCAGCAAAAAGAGATCAAACACAAATGAACCCAGAAGAGAGTAAACTGAAAGCATTGCAAAATACATTCCGAAAGAACTAAGCAACAAATACTCCTGTGCAAGACCAAATTAATTTTGATAGATGTTTGGTATCATGGCTAGGGCTAGATTTGAACCTATGTGGACTGTTCTTAGCAAAAATTTTTGCACTTAGAAGAGTATCATCTTCTATGTTGTGCATTGTTTATTCTCCTGCCTTACCTATCAAATGTCCTGTATCTCCTCTTGGGTTTATTGGCTGTGTGTGGTGGTCAGATACCCTGTTCTCAACTCAGCAGATACAGAGACTTGGATCTGGTTGAAGACCTGACTATCATGATGTGAACTGAAGTCTGGACCTGGCAATTCTGCTGTTGGCTTGATGAGTTTGGGACAGAGGAGGTAGATGGACAGGTTTCAGGAGGCCAAGAGTGATTTCCATTTTTTCTTAGTTGGCCACCCTAGGAAGAGTAAGAGCATGCTTATCACTTTGCATATTTATAGAATTTCCTACAGCAACATGGTTATAAATAACTAGGGAACTCAGGGCAGCTTTCAATAGCAGAGAGAAAAGAAGTTTAGTCTTTCTGAGAGTTTAAAAAGCTGCTGCTTGTGATGCTTTTCTTGTGATTAGAGGTATCCCGTGTGTGGTTCACCAGAGCTATCCAGGAAACCTGCTTATACATCCTTTTATTTTTTTAATGCCATTAATTTTCCTGTCCTTTTCAGCACCCTGACATAGTGTAGTCTCCTCTTTGCAATGTCAGGCAATTAATTATCTTGCAATTTTCAACCCTGCTTGCAGTGAGGTTAATGCCCTCACTGAATGGATGTGGTTGGACTGAGCTGCATCCAGCCTCTGGCACGTCTTCAGCTTGGCACTTTCTCCTGTAGGGCTCCCCTGCCAGCCTGGAATTTAGGCAGGAATTAAAGTGCTGATGATTCTTAGGAGCTCTCAGCAATATTCTCCTGCATACTCGGAGCTTGGCTAGGCAGTGGCTAGCCAAAGTATTCCCAAAGAACTGACTCTTTCGTGAACCACTAGAGTCAGTTCTTTGGGAATACTCTGTTCAAGGGAAAGGACCCCACCAGCAGGGACAGAGACCACATGCCATAGATCCTAGGGGACCTCTCTTAGTGACTGCAGTTTCTAGTCAAGTAGAAATCTATTAAGAAATCCAGCCAAGAGATACCTTGCTGTCCAGAGGTCCTGGAAAGCTCTGATATTGCTGGCCATGGGGGTCAGGGTTAGTTGGTTGATCCCTAAGGAAATGTCAGAGCCTCAGAGAAAGTGAGTTTATGGACTCTTTAGTCTTGGTGCTGGCTCTGGGTCCTGGCAGTCTAGGCACTGAGGCCATTGGGCAAGTGCAGTGTCCTCAATCTGTAAGGAAAGCAAGAGACCCTGGGGTGACAGGCACCGTGACTGGCATGGCAGAGCACAGCCTTTGCATTGATAATCCTGTTTCCCTTAGTGTCTTTACTCTTTGACATCCTGGAGTGAGCTGTAAAATCACATCCCCATCTCCAACAGCTATGGCCAGCACTATGGCTGAGGGACCTCTTACTTCTCTTGCTGGGGGCAGGTCAGTGCCCTGCAGGGATTATCTCCATGATGGGTCTCATGTAAATGCCAGCAGCAGTAGGGAGCTGCTGAAACCTGTTGAGCAGATTGTATTGTGGAGAGTGTACAATGTGGCAGCAGTGATCAGGAAATGTTTTGACCAGCATGGCCAGAAAGTGATGGCCTCCACCAGGTCCTGTGCTTGGCGCTGACACTGGGGTCTTGATATTGTGCTTGGTACTGTGCTGCTGGAGGTGCCCTGGAAGCCAGGTGCTGCAAGCTGGCATTTTGTTGGCATTGGCGTCTGAAGTGACTTTCTGCTCAACATCAGTCCTTTGTGAAAGGCTTGAGGTGAAATGCAAAGAGGTGGTGTTTGAACAGCCATGCTGTGTATTAGGGAGGCAAACCCTCCTAAGGAAGAGAGAGAGAGGATATCGAAGGTTGGCTGGAAACAACTTGCAGAAGGACTGGAATCCTGTGTGTTAGTACAAAGTACCACATCCCCAGTTAGGGTTTTGTAGACAGCCACTGGAGCACTGACAGTAGGATCTATGTTGATTTAGTTGCAGGGTCTTCATAAGTACTTAAGAATTCATTATTAAATGTAATATTCAGAAAAAGGGAGCTTATTTCTCAGTCTTGGTCTCTAAACTAGTCAATTCCAAATTTCACCAGACTGCATGCTGTACAGCTGATTCTCATGTTTATATTTGCACAAAAACTTTTTTAACAACAGTATTGCTTGCTGCAGTGCAGAAGGGCTCTTACTGGCTTGTTTTTCCTAAAAAGTGATATTGTGGCATGTGTTAAGAAGTTAAAAAAAGGGCTCATTTAAGAGGGGCAACCAGCACTGGGGCTGGACTGAGATTCTGAGTGAGGCTGCTGGGGAGCCCTTAGAGGATCACATCTGAGGATGTTCTCAATGCACTCAGTACCTCCAGAGGCAGAATTCATGGTCTCCTGGCTGCCTGAGAACAACTGAAAATGTCGCACTGACAGATTTCTTCAGAAACTTTATCTAGGCTATTCTCTTTTTTTTTACTCTTACTGTAACTCTGTGCTTTTTTCTCCTTCCTTTCCTGTCCACACATGCTCTGCAGTCCCATCACCCTAGAATTCCTCCCTCGCCTCCTGCTTTCCTGCCTTCACCGTAACAGCACAGAGCTAGTCCCACATCCCCACCATTCTCCACTTATCCTGGCAGCCACCGTTGCCATTCCCGTTCCCATCCTTCGTACCTGACACTCGTCCTCACTAGTTTGTAATGTGTCCACCTCTCGCCTCCCTTCTCCTGCTGTTTCTGGGACACCCATTTAATAAAAGCACCACTGCCAGCTGCAACATTTACCTGTGCTGCTTTTTGTAACTCCTTACTCATCCAGATAAACATCTCACATTTCCATGAGCCTTTTTGCTCACTTCCCAAATTATCCTTTCATGAGACTTTTTTTTTAATAAATTATCTCACCAGTCCCTGCAGAATATACCCTGATTTCCCCCATTCTCCAGCTCACTTTTTTTATTCCCTTGCTTGAGCAGGGCTGTCAGAGATGCAGTTTATCTTGTGTTCTCTCCTTCTAGTGACTCTATTTGCCCAAATGGTCCCCTATACTCTCTTGGCCAGTCTCTTGTTCTTCCTCATGCAGACTCCATCTCAACTCATTCTTTCTTACTCCATTTGCCTGTCCACACACAACAGGCATTAGTGCAGTCAGTGTATGAAAAAAGGAGAACTTTTGGGTCTCCACTTGGATATTTCTCACCCACTTTCCTGTATCTTAAAGTTCAATCACAGTAGTTCAGGATTTGTGCCTGCAATTCCTTTTATTCTATTCCGCTCTTGCCTCCCTCTACACTGCCTTCCTTCCATCCTGCCAACTCACCACACACACCAAGCTGCCTTTGTTGCCCTCTGCCTGGCCAAAGCTCAGTGTTGGTGCTTCACACTTACACTCTGCAGCCCCTCAGGAGCCACGCTCTTCTTGAAATTCTATCCTCCTTTCTTTCGGAAATTATTTTGTCTTCTTATCCTCTGCTTACTTCACTGATCAGTCTTCTGTGTATCCTTTCAAGGAGTCATCTCATTTCTCTTGCAACTCTTTGTAGGCTTTCATGGGTCCCTTTTCTTAGTGTCCCATTCTTCTCTTTACAGACTGTGGGTTTTGGAGGAACTTCTTACAAACTTAACTATTATCTCCTCGGGGCTATCACACATTCCTAGAGGAATTTCCAAGCTAAAACATTTGCCTGTCAGATACATTACTTTAAAGATGATTGCCAGTTCCAGCTCAGCATAGCCAAAAGACAGTCTATGACCTTCAATTCCAAACATTTTAAATTACTAAATGCTATCATCCACTTGGTCATTTATGGGCATTATCCAAGTGTTGTTTTCTATGGAAATTTTTCTATACATTCTTCAAGCTGGGCCCTGCCTACACTGAGGGTAATACAAGGACTGCTAAGGGTCTTTCTGGATAATATTTCTAACATCTGACCTGTGTGGAGTGATATTGTGTTAGTGCTGATCCTTCAAGCGTTTTGTGACATCTTGTAGGATACTGCTACTGGTGCTACACCTATGCCCAGAGTCTGCTTGAGCTTGGCTTCCTGCAGCTGCCATTGCTGAGCCAGGTTATGTCCTAGCACCCGCCAGTCCCCAGGCACTGTCAGACAGTGGGTGGAGCAGATTAACCACTTGTGGAAGAGTGAACTAAATTACAGGAGTACCTCACCAGAGATGGTCTTCTCAAGACCTTAGGGTCCTTCAGTAGAACATAGCTATTCTTCAGGAAGGACTCTGGAGGTATCACTACCTATGCCAGATGCTGGTGCCTATACATGTAATCATTATAGCTATCTGGCATGTAGGAGGGCTGTGCCAGGTTCCTGGGTCACACTCGCCAGGGTGGGTTGGCAGCATCAGCCCTGTAACAAAGGTTAAGCAACTTCTGCTGACTGAGTTGCCAAAAGTTAGACCCTATGAAGGCCCAGCAAGGAGCTTTCAGGACAATAAGGGTTTCCAGGTTTCGGTGAAAATCAGTGTTGATTTCTGCTTCTGAATCACCTCCAGTTGTCTCCTGTGAGATTTTTTTTTTTTTTTTTTTAAATCTCCAGTGAGATTTTAATTTTGAGGAAGCCCTATGTCTGTCGTTAAAATCAAGTGCAATGTTTTCATGAAACTGGGACAACTAACAGAGGCAAAAGGAGGTTCTGGTTGTGCCTTAGGAGGTTATTGCTGAATGTTTATTGCAAGATCAAGTTAACAATTTTTATAATGCCATTTTATCGAGTCTGTATTCTTTTAGATCCTGCTAACTAAAAGTCTAAAAGACCCTATGTCCTTTAGATCTTGCTAACTCTGCCCCAGAATATTTCAGTGGAAAATATCTACCTATAGCTGGTTTCAGTAGGTAATTACAGATGGCAGTCTGTTTTTTGGAGTGTGCTTTTTTCCAGTCTTGTCCTTCAAAAGCAGAATATTGCATCGTGCTCTTGCCAGGTATCCAGAGACAGAGGTAATGGCAAAAAGGAACTCACATCAAGAAAAAGCCCGTATGAAAAAGGCAAGTGATGCATAGCTGACATGTGAATCATATTTCCTGGCTGCAGCTGCCTGATTCCCAGGACTAGATAAAAAGATTTCCTGTCATGCAGCCAGGTCCATGTCCATCTTCTCCAATAACTCCCGTTTCACTATGAACTACAGCACATCTGGCTTGGATTTCAGAGATTTCATATGTTAACGTGATATAATTATTTCCTTTGTGAATTTTTGTCACCTGTGAATGTTAGTGAGATGCAAACTTTGTAAATATACACTTAAAAAAGAGACATTCTGCATCAAGGATTTAGGGGAGATTTTCCATATATAAAGAGTGTAAGAACGACTTTATGGTTGATTACTTTGTTTCTCTTATGCTTCACTTGACAAGGAAGTGAGTGCTCCAGAATGCCCAGTTATACACTGGTTTAATTAATTTTAAAATAAAATTAATATTTTATTTATAGGTGCTGAACAGGCCTGGAATAGCAGGAGTCAGCAGCAGCACGTAAGGAAAAAGAGAACTTTTCCTGATGATGTCAGCCTACTTTGTCAGCTGCATTAGAAAGTTCATAGCTTCAAGGGGAAGTCACGCTTGATCAACTTGACAAGCTTCTAGGATGAAATGAATGGCTTGCTTGAAGGGTGCATGGAACAGTGGATGCTGCCTACCTAGAAGTCAGTAAGGCTTTTGATACTATCTCCCATAAGCATGGGCTGGATGAGCAGACAATGAAGTAGATTGGAAATGGGCTGAATGACTCGACCCAGAAGGTGGTGATCAGTAGAGGGTGGTGATCAGTGGGACAAAATCTCGTTGGAAGCCAGCAACTAGTGGTATAACCCAAAGGTCAATAGCAGAGGCTATCCTGCTTCACATCGTTAATGATCTGGATGATGGGCCAGAGTGTACCCTCAGCAAGTTTGCAGATGGCACCAAGCTGAGAGGAATGGCTGATATTCCAGATGATTGTGCTGCCATCCAGAGGGACCCTGACAGGCTGGAGACATGGGCCAACAGGAAGCTCATGAAGTTCAACAAAAAGTGCAATGAACTTTGCACCACTGTACCCTGAGGGTCAGACAGCTGGAAGGCAGCTGGGCAGAAAAGGACCTGGGGATTCCTGGTGTACACCAATTTGAACATGAGCCAGCAATGGGCCCTTGCAGCAAAGGCGGTTAATGGCATTCTAGGCTGCACTGGGCAGAGCACTGCCAGCAGGTTGAGGGGGGTGGTCCTTCCCCTCTAGTGCGGGATCCCACTGGTGAGGCCACAGCTGGAGTGCTGTGTCCAGTGCTGGGATCCTCAGTGCAAGACATGGAGTTACTAGAGAGAGTTCAATGGAGGGCCATGAAGATGGTGGACGGGAGCATCTGACATACAAGGAAAGGCTGAGAGAGCTGAGACTGTTCAACCTAGAGAAGAGAAGGCTCACGGGGATCTTATCAACATACATAAATACGTGAGGGGAAGGTGCAAAGGGGATGGAGCCAGAGTCTTCCCAGTGGTGCCCAGTGACAGAATCAGAAGCAATGGGCACAAACTGAAATGCAGGAGGTTCGCTCTGAGCATTAGGAAACACTTTTTTTACTGTAAGGGTAACTGAGCACTGGCACAGGGTGCACAGAGAGGTTATGAGGTCTCCATCAATGGAGAGCCTCAAAAGTCACCTGGGCATGATTTTGGGCAACTGGCTTTAGGTGGCCCTGCTTGAGGAGAGGGTTGAACTGGGTGACCTCTGGAGGTCCCTTCCAACCTCAACCTTTCTGTGACTCTGTGAAAGACTATGAGACAGAGTAAACTCTGGCAATGTTTATATCGTCTATCAGCAAAGATCCTGTAACAACAAAGCCAGATAATTGTTGGCAGAGCTTTCCTTCAGAAACTGAAAGTGTGGTCATGTGCTGAGAAAGGGGATGTGCAGGAATGGTGACTTGCTCTTATTCATGAGTCTGCAGTTCTGGAAATGGAAGAAACTCTTAGACTCTGCCATGGTATACCTCTTCTAAATTCACATTTCCCAATTCCTATACATGCTAAAACATTTCTTACAAAACTGCTTTACAACTGAAGTCATGAAGATTTTTTGCCACTTTTTGTCTCAATCAATGCATTTCAAACCTGTGAAACCAATAATGTCCTCTTGCTGATGTTCCAAGAACACTTAGTGCCATGGGGAGTGGCTTACAGCCAGTCTCTAGAACATCAGTGACTTACAGCTCTCTAGCAATGTTCAGTTGCAATGTGATGATTATGGAGCGGGGTAACGAGATGAGCAGTGCAGCCTCCTACTCCAGAAAGAAGAGGAATCAGGGCTGTGGGGAGGCACAGCAGTCTGGTTTGGGGTGGCAGAGGGCTGTCGAAATCAAGGCAGTTCCTTTGTGCTTCCAGCCAGGACTTCCAAGGGGTTTAAAAGGCCATCCAGAGAGATTGTGTCCCAAATTTTATCCAACAAGTTTACCTGGCTTCTGGCAACTTGAGTTGAGTGCTTCCCACTGATACTTTCACTGTCCCCTGCCAGGAGTCACTGCCCTTTCCTAGTCCTGTGAATTAAACTGGATAAAAAGTGAACTAAATTAGTCATATAAAGCAGAATACAAGTCAGCTCTAGGATCTGGAGCAACAGGGGTGGCTGAGCAGACTGGCCCCCACATTGGTGACAGTGTTGTAACCACAATTTCTGAGTGATGATATGGCACTGGAATGTCTCACCACATACCTCCCCTTCAGGTGGAATACTTTTTGACTATTTTGAACACTAGAAATATGTTGTGATATATGTAACTAGAAGACTGGACAAAGTTGAAGATTTGTCAAAAATGACAGCATTTTCAGACTTTTTTGCTTATATTTTGACATTAAAAAAGTCTATAGCTTAAGAAAATTATAATTAAAACAACCACTAGAAATAATTTTAGAACAGAACTGGAGCTGAACTTTCTATATATAGGTTTTTAACAACATATCTTTAATTCACTATTTAAAATTTTGCAAATTTTTTTAGTGTAATATCCCAGTTTAGTTTTCACTTGAGCTCAGAGATGGAGGCAGATACTGATTGCACATCCCCTTTTTAGGGGATGAATCCTCATGCCCTGAAAAGACACTTGTTCTAACCAAAACCAGCTGGAAATACTTGCACTCATTTTAACTTCACTTTTTCCTAGTTATCTAAAAAGATCACACTGTACTTGCTTAAACAAAACATTTAAAAATGCAGTTGTCATCCATTCTATTCCTCCTGTAGCTGAACACTTTGTTGTTTTATAATAAATGGTGACATTAGTTCATATCATGTGATTAAAAAGGATTCATCACACATTAGAGCCCATAATCGCAGCCTATAGTCTCATTTTAACATTTCTCACTGGCATATCCTACTTGACCCTGCTTACTGCAGCAATTCTATTATGCTGTCTAAAAGGACAAGAGGACTGAACAGAAGCAAAAATGCAGGGGTGAACATTGCTTTCTCACTCACAGCTATGTGTTCAGGATTGTTATAGCTCTAGATGAATAGAAGAAATCTGGAGTCTGGCCAACACTGCTCGATAGAAATCTCCATCTTCCAAAAAAAATGCCCTGATGTGTTTAAAATAAACTGAACAACTAAACCAGTGAGCAAGAACCTTCTTTCATAGAAATACAGGACACCACTCAAGACAACCTGATTTAATATGGTATCAGTTTCATACGTTATGCACTATCACTGTTTAGAGGTGTTTATTTTCTTTCTTGGCATGCAGGTAATATAAGATGAGGATAAATATCAAAAGATTGAACACTACTGATTAGGTCTTTCTGTCTAGGTTTGTAATAGGTAATGCAGCATTGACATATTGCTTAGGAAAGAAATCAAGCTATAATAAGCAAAAGCACACCTTTATGGTTCAACTTCGTTACACACAGTAATGCTGATAACATCAGGAAAATAATTTTCATGTCTCTACTAAATGACACAAATAACCAAACCAGATCTTTTTTGGTTTAGCTCTTTCTTTTTTCTTCTCTTCCTTTTAAGAGATCCACGTATCAAAACAATGTGAAAACAAAAGGTAGGGAGGTGCTGTCTGAAGCTGAGCAAAACAGATTTTGCTAGAGTTGAGCCGTTGGCAGGTTTGTGCCATGGGCTCTTGGACCAGCAGAGGGCCAGTGAGGCTGCTGCCCGTGGTGGGGTTTTGGGAGAGGGGAGGAGGGCAGAGAGCTCTGCCGTGGGGGAGGGAAGGAGAGCTTCGCCTACAGCCCCCAGGGCTCTGGTGCTCCTCATGTTGGTGCCACAGCCTGTTTGTCTTGTGTTTTGCCCCAGGAGCTTCCAGGTGAGGAAGAAATATGGCGAGGAAGCCCAAGCTCAAAGGAGACCCCAGGCTGAGGTTTACTCTGGGCAATTTTGTTTCTCTGCTACTTACACTTAGTTGTCGTTACTCATCATTACTCATTTAACTCCTAACCAGTCTTAATGCTTGCACCCATCAGTTTCCTTTACTGTTGCCCTCATTCAGTCACCAAAAAACCCCAACTATCTAGAAGCCTGCATTGCACTTTTTACGTTGCCATAGTTTTAGCTTGTTTTTTTTGTCTTGTAGCCTGTCTGATGGGGTCACCTGCTGACAAAACCGAAGGGGCAGACTGTAAGCATGAGCAACAGGCACCTGAGGTCCACACTGCCTCATTATGGGCTCTGACATCCACCTCTCCATAGCAAACCTGCTTAAGACAGGGCTGGCTCAGAGCCCTGTGGGCACTGCCTTTCTGGTGCCCCAGGGCTGGGGATTTTGTCTGGACTTTCTTCTATTTAGCAGTTTTAGAAGAGCCTCACAGAGTAGCAGCTCTGAATGACAGTGCATGGTGTGGCCGTGGTAAGACAGTAAATGCCCCTCTATCCTCATAACCCTGCTCCTGGGCACCAAGCATGGCCCCCTGCATGTTTCTGAGCTACACCTCTGGCCAAGCCAAATTTTCATCTTTTGAAATGAATCTTCTGGAGCTTTGCTGAAATCCAGGTACTCAATGATGGCTCATGTCCACACAATAGCCAGTCCCCTTCTTGAGGAAAAAAGTCCCAACTGAGCGGAAACACACCACCTTAGTTCCGTCATTTTAAAACCCTATTCCACAGTGCTTATTGTTCTCAATTGTTCACATTTTCTTCTGGGATGAAGAGATAGTCTGTTCCAGTGGCCTCTCTTTTGCTTGGCAAAATCAAGTTAGACTCATGCTTTCCTCAAATCTCTCATAGCCCTCAAAAAATTGTATGTACAAATTTCTATACACAGAAGAACCACATGAGACATCCCGCAGTCCAAAGTATTTCACAGCTCTGCTGGGGGACTTTGCTCAGGTTTTCAAAATGAAGCAAAATCTTCCCTATTCATTTTGCAGAGGCTGGTTATCCTGGCTGGGTCTTTTTTCACATTGTTTAACATACTCTTCATTGTACCTTCTAAAGTCCAGATTTTGGGGCTGCCTTAAGCCCCCAAAAAAGTGGATCTTTTTAATTCTTCCAGTGTGACTGATGATGTCCTGCCTTTCCATAGCTTTCATGGTCCTGTTGTGTCTCATCTCTCCTCCTACTTGTGTCCCTCCCCACAGGAAGGGAACCCTTTCTCATCTCCCACCCATCAAAACCAGCTCCTTTTTCTGACTACCAGTGATCTTTCCCTTCTTTCAGAATGAAGGATCCCCTGCTGGTACTATTTTACAATTGAATCACCATTTATTCAGCAAAAGTAATAAGTAGTTAAGTGATCATTTTCAGCAGTACCTAAGTACTCACATGGTGGTAGTTATTGTGGCATCCAACCTTCTCATACTCTGTAGCACCCAGGCAAGGAAGGGAAATTTTGTTACTTTGGTTTTCCAGGTTTTTTTTTTCTTTTTGGTTTGTTTGCCCACAGCCAGACAGAAAAGCCATAGTGAAACCATCTCAGGACATGCAAGTTCATATGGGCTATGAAAGGAAGCAGATGTGATATGGCTATTAACAAGGAAATATTTCTCTAACACCTGCCCCATGATAGCATCTTGATTTTGACAGGCCAGGATATTACATTTGCAACATTGCATCTAGAAAAACAAGTAGATAAGGTAAAAAAAGCAGAGATGGAGAGTTATTTTGGTCATTTAAACATCTTTGGGATGGGATTCAACACATCCAAATTTAGATGGGAGTAAATCTGTGTTCGTTTAGAGTCCATGGTGAGAGGCAGGCTCCTCTGCAATGTGATTATCTGACCTGCTTCAGACACCTGCACTGGGATTTGCACAACAGGGACCTGTGCCGTGGAACTCCCTGTTCTCCTCCTGAATTTGGGAGGGACCCAAGGGGTGAGCTGTGATGGAGACCCCAGCATCACAGGAGGTGACTTGCCTCCTCACAGCCCTTAATCACCACTCTGCTAACAGAGTGGCTACTGATGTTCTGGTCATTTAAAACACTGACTGATACCCAACTTCTCTCACTCCAAAAGCCACTGCAGTGCTGCGACTTGCTCTGAAACATCACAGTGTTTCTTCTGTGTAACTTAAGTCAGAAAAGGTATCCAATATCCAAGTACCTTTCATCTGAGCCTGCAGGAACCTATTGGGTTGCTGCCAGCAGGCAGCACAGCACTAGTTCTTAGAGTAATTTCTTCCGAATTCCTTTGGAATGATTTTCTCTAATTTTTTTTTTTTTCTTCAGTTTTCAGTGCTACAGTCAGCAGTGCCATGACTGCTGAGTAGACACTCACAGTTCTGCCTACAGCAGGAGACCTCACCCTCTTCCTAGTCTCCTCCACATCCCTTTTCCCCTGTCAATGGTTTGAGCAGCTCCAGATCATGTCATTCCTTGCTGCCACTGGGTGGGTTGCCCAAGGCTCTCATCATCACTTTGGACGTTGAGACTCCATCATTATGTCTTCCCATACCATTCTGCCTGAAAGATACGATTCCTCAGTTGTGCTGCGTGTCTGTGGAGCTCAAGAAGAGACAATTGAAAGCCATAAAACCCACATACCTCCAAGAGTGATCCCAGCAGCACAGATGATCTTTTTATTGTAGTAAAGCTCCCCCTTCCTGATAAAAAGCATTCCTAACCACAACGTGCTCTCCATAAATCATAGAAGGAAACATGGCTAAGACTCCTGGCATGCAGACTTTACCTGCTCTGGGCTCCAGGGCTGTGGCCATGGCCAGTTTAGGCCAGCAGTTTCTCTCTGCAAGAGTACAATCACTCTGCATGAAAGGAAGGTTGTTGTGATGCTATGTATGGGTCATCCCAACTCACCTCTGAACACTTCCCAAAACTGCTATGAACAAAACCTGTGATCGCTGTCCAAACCTGTCCACAGTACGGCACTCCCACGTGCATGGCACATGGTCCTTAGCATGGTGCTCCTGTGTGCATGGTCCTCAGCGTCGTGCTCCTGTGTCTCTGCACATGAAGAGAGCTTGGTCCCTGTGTGGTCGCTCATGGAGGTGTCATGAAAACTGCAGTAACTTTCACATGAGGTGGCAGAGCACTTCCATTAGGCTGCCACCTTCCTCCTCTCAGGCCCAGATGCCTCTCCCAGGCCATGAGGACTCAGGCCTGTCTCCTAACATCTCTCCTTCCATGCTGAGGGAGTCAACTGTCAAATCGTTGCTGCCCAGGTCAGTCCTTCTCCAGGCCAGGTACCTGCATGCCCCATGGCTGGGGGTGCTCTGCTGCCTCGCTTCATTGCTCTCTGGTCTGTCAAACAGGAAAGAAAAACACGCAGTGTAAAATTCCTACTCCCTCAACTAATTTTTATACTGTATAATTTTGTTTTAATTTGATTAAAATTGTCTCTGTCTTGTTCTGCTTTATTGTGACACAGCTGCATGCCTGGAAACCAGCAGCACTGAAACAGAAATTCAAGAAAAGAAGAGTTGAAGTTAGGTTAGTGTTTCCCCTCTCATTCTTAAATAAAATGAATTTTCATGAAATCTTTTTCTTGCTAACAATACTACGTAATTAACGTATCTCATTTCACTTTAATATGAAACGCTCTGAGACCTGCATTGTTCGTGTTCCTGAGTTTTCACAGAGTTAACAAAAATGTGGCTACACCAAGCTTTCATTGTGCCTGAGTCCATTATGCTCCGCGGGCTTTGTTAGGCTCCGGCTGCGCCCGCGCCCACGTGGCTCTCTCAGACACCTCACACAATGGCACAAAAAGGCTCTCATCTTGTCAGCAACACCAAATCTGTCAAAAAAAGAAAGAAAAAGATTTCAAACAATTCTCTTCTGTTGCAAGAGCGTATATTTTAGTAGATAGCTCTGGTGTATCATTTATCTTTTAATGCAATCGATACAAAATTCATCTAGGTGCTGACAAGCTTCATGTATTATTTAAAGAACTGATTTTTTTGTTTTTTGCCAAAATTTTTGCTTTAAAATGAATTTATCCCTAATTGCCACAGATTCATGTAATTCTGAAATTTTCCCAATCTGTTCTTGATCGTGCTTTTTTTCCTCACTGAGAAACATGCAATGGCTGCACTGTCATCTGCCTTCCCTTGTACATCACAAGCTGTTCTGTCTGGCACTGCAAGTGAGATTCCTGTTTAGCCAGAATATCTTTTACAGCACTTATAGGATTGAACAGCTGAAAATTATGTTGAAAATGAATAAAAATTATGGAACAGCATTATATATAAAGTACTTGCCTTGCTGATACATATTGTTTCTTCTGTGAAGATGACTGTTGAACATCTGACCCAAGATATATGGAAGTCAAATCTAGCAGAGACTACAACAATATACAGGAAACAGGGTTAACAAATTCCTCAGCACAATAAAGACATGAACCTGTTGGAGCAGGTCCAGAGGAGTGCCACAAAAATGCTCAGAGAGCAGGAACACCTCTCCTATGAAGGAAGGCTGAGAGAACTGGGGTTAAGACTGCAGAGGTTCTACGCAGATCTTATTGCAGCCTTTCAGTACTTAAAGGGGACCTTTATGAAAGATGGGGACAGTCTTTATAGCAGGACCTGTTGTAGGAGGAGAAGTGGTAAAAGATTTAAACTAGATCTAAGGAAGACATTTTTTACAATGATGGTGGTGAAACAGTGGCACAGGTTGCCCAGAGAGGTAGTAGAAGCCCTATCCCTGGAAAAATCAAAGGTAAGGTTGGATGGGGCTCTGAGCAACATGTTATAGTTGAAGATGTCCCTGCTCACTGCAGGGAGGTTGGACTCTCTATGACCAAACCCAGATGCTCATGGGCTGAAAATGATTCATGAAGAGTGCTGGATCTCCCCTTCCCGTACTGAAAAATTGTTTTTCTCAGAAGTTGAAATTTTGTGCTGCTGATGTTACATTTTCTTTTTCAAAAGGTTCTCCCTTTTGACCCTGGCAATTTTTGTATTGCCTTTCTTAACCACAGAGAAGACAACTTTTTATAATCCAAACCATTATTTGTTATCATTTTAGCATGCGGAGCCAGTAAAGCTGTTTTGAAGGCCTTTGCTACTGTGTTAGTTACCTTCCTAAAACAAGAATCTTGGATCTACTGATTGCTCCAGCACCAGTTCAGTGAAGTGATTGTTATGAACTAGAAATGATGGGCTATAAATCCTCATCTTCAAAACCTTTTCACAGAAAAAAAGCATTACAAGCCCTTAAAGGATTCCCAGCATTCTCCTTGCTACCTGCATTTTCTCTAAGATAAAGCTTGGGCAGTTGAATGGCAGCTTCCACCAGAAGTTGAGAATCATACAAAAATAGGTTGTAGCAGAGCTTCCAAAGCTGCATTCAAATTATCCATCTTATGTCAAATTCCCTATCCCTCACATGCCCTCTGAGGGTCTGCCAGAAACACTGTGGTTACGGGAGCTGCCAGGTTTATGCTGAAGATGTAGAGACCAGAAGTGTCCTCAGGCATGGCTGGTGTCTGGTGTACATGGCTGCCCACTACAGGATACATCCATAGGAACATTTGGCTTTTACTGCTTTGAAACGCTGCAGAAATCTGTCCCAGGGTGCTGCTGCAGGAGTAGGAGTTGGGATAGTTGCTTAAAAAAACAGGGGGGAGGTTTCACTTTCTTGCATTAAAAAAAAAAAGTCTATACATAGTTTCTGTGATTGCTCTCTTGATGCAAAACCACATCCACCCTAGAAGACTTTGCATTGCTCCCCCCCACAAGGTCACATCCCAATGGGTTTCCACACTGTCAAGGAGGCATTGCTCTTTTCTTGTTAATTTTGAATTCTTTTGCTTGACAGTTAGTAAAATTCCTTGTTATTCACTTCCTCCCTGCTGAGCTTAAACAGTCCAAATTGTTCATTCTTTATTCCAGAAAATCCTTTTCACATCTTTGCTAGGCTCTGCTCCTTAGAAACTTCAGTAACTGCTGCACAAAGGCTGGTCCCTTGTTACACTGACCACAGAGCTACCGAGGAACTTTACAGGATTCTTATTCTGGCAATGTACTGAAACTTAACTCACCTAAGCTATTGCCTGTGCTTCTGGGGATTTAGCTGAATAGAGTTGTTACTTGCTGCTCTGAACCTCCTCCTCTCTTCCTTTGTGGGATACTCCAGTTGAGGCTGGAGCAGAAATCACATTAGTTTGTGATGAGACATGAATGACACAGACAAGAGTGTCTTCCCTCAAGGGTAAGCACACTTTTTTTTTTTTTTAATTTGAAAATACACCTTGGACACCACGTCTGGGGATAAGGTGAGATTTTACTATAAGAACCTGCAGGTCAGCAGAAGTGACTGCTTCAGTGTAACAGGATCACCTCTCTGGATTAAGTCATATAGATACAAATACACAGTGCAACCTATAGTTATTTCTTTGAAGTGTATCAGTTCACGTACATTGGCTATAGGAGCTGTCCAAGACACAAGAACGTGTGTATGGACAAGCCTGTATGTTGCAAGATGCCTGGGCTCCCATCCTCCCATCAACCTACAGTGAATGGACATGCTAGTAAAGAATTCAAATTATTCCATTTCCAGCTCCTTCAGCTGACATTAATCCCATCAAAGACTGCTCTTCCTCCTCCTCTCTTTCAAAACTTGTCTTTATTATTTTTTAAAACTTTCACCTTTAATCCCCATAATGTCACTGATACAAGCAGCAATCGTAAGAGAGACCAAAACCAAAGTGCTTTATCTCTTCAGTTAACGGAAATCAGATTGTAAATTTCTGATTATCACCATACAGTTGTTACATACTAATGTGGGTTGTGTCTGGGGCTAAAGAAAAGACAAATACAAAACATTTTTAAATATCGTGAGGAAGACAAACTTTGGTGGTGGTGTTTTTTTTTTTTGTTTTTTTTTTTTTTCCCAGCAGTACCACGGCTGATGATTTGCAATGATGCTGGGCCTCCTCCTCTGCCTTGGTGACACAGCTTTATCCTGAGCTGAAAAGTTTCCTTGTCACTTCCAAGTAGGGTATATTTAAAAATATTAAGAATTGTAAACACATTTATATTGCCTTGTACAGTACACGCTGAAAGCAGCCATAATCTTCATGACTGAAGGAAGCGTACTGTTTACTCAGCAAACATACTAAGAAATAAAACAATATTTCATATATTAAACCACTTTTAGTGGTTTGGCACAAAAGAAACATCAGCAGTTTAAATAACACAGAGGACAAGGATGTTCCTGTTCATGTCCCAGAAATGACACAGAGCTTTCATGTTTTATGAACCAGAATTCTAGCATAAAAACAAAATAGAAGTCTTACAAGTATCTAGGCACATAGCACAACACAACTCACTAATGCTCTGAACATTCCCTTCCCTGTGGCTGTGGACCAGGAACAAATATTTAAACAGACACATACATAAATGAAGGAAGAAGATGCTAATAAACCTAACTCTCCTTGTACTGGGGAGAAGACCCACCCTTGAGGAGTTCTTCTGAAAGAAACCAAAACAGCCCACTTGTGTTTGGGAAGAACCAGCTACCAAAACATTTTTATTAGCATTATTTTAAAGTGGACAAACTCAAGCTCAGGAAGAAGGTCTGGTTTAATCCTAGGTTTTGTTCTTTCCAGACCTCTCAAGTCCAAACTGTTGGCTCCCCTGCTCAGCATCAGCAGGTCTCGCTTTCCAGAGCTTTCGGCCCCTGCACAGCTGTAAGCACCAGGCAACAGGACACGTTTTCAGTATTTGCCCTTCTGTCAATGTCTCACCATTTCGGGACAAGACAGATAAAACCAGTACAATCAAGATTTAAACTTGGGGAACAATTCTGAGAAGCTTTCAAGCACTCCTGCCTTGACACTGCCCCATTCCCCAAGGCACGGTGGCAGTGAGAAATGTCCCTTATCAAGTGCCATAGGCCACTTCTCCAAGAGACGCCACATTGCAGAGAATGCAAAACTTAGATCATGTTTAAGTCCCATTCTTACTCACATCCTTAGAGTTCAAAAAATTACTTAAATGAGAAATCTAAGTTAGCTTGATCATCTCGTTTTCTCTGTTTGCTTTTTGCAAACGTGCAGAAATTGTTCTGCTCAGAATTGTTTTCAGGACTGCCACCAGCACTGGTTTGCCTGGGTGAAGCCATGCTTCATGAGGGAAGCAGCAGTGTCTGGGCAGCTCTTCCCACCTATGACAAACAGGTAGACTACCCTGTGGCTCCTTGCCCACCAGCTCTCACATCTTCCTACCAGCAAAAACATTTGATAAAACAATTCATTGAAGTGCTGTGATGCCTCTCTGGTACCTGGGACACAATACAATAATCTAACTTCATTCTTTCCTGTTCAAATTATGCACTTGCAAATGTGCTGTGACTGCTACATCAGTGGCTTTTCTTTGTAAAGACAACTAGTTCTTGGGTGAAGAAATAAAAATATTTCCCAAATGAGTGGATTTGGAAAAACCAACATACTGATAGCCTGAAAATACAACCAGCTGGACTAAGCCCTTTAAAATGTATCCCTCATTTCCACGTCCACTGACAGCATACAGCAGCCACCGGGTGAAATCCTTCCAGCCAGGCGATGTGGAAAGTTGGAACAAGTGACAGAAGCTTGGAAGGGATCGTCAGGGAGTATGAATGAAACCTGCACTCCTAAACCCCGTTAGGTGTTCAAAACGGATACAATCAATCTTTTCTGTCTCTTCTTCTTGTGCGTTTGCTCACTGCTTTTGCCCACCAACACTAGCTTGTCTAGTCACCATCACATCTCTTTCCCCATGAAGCTCTTTGCCACAGTAGCAGCTCACTCAAATCCTTTCTGGTATTTCGCCTGGGAGAACTGGGCTGGGGAGAGGGGAAGTTTTTGTAAAGGTAACATTAAGGTGCAGTTATGCTTTATTAAGGATTAAGGAAAAGGTGAAATTATCATTTCAGCTCCTTCCCTGCCCAAGACTTATTTCACAACCCGTAATGAACTTGGCTGATGCTGCAGTCACACATTTTCCACCACAGACCATGAGCAATAAAGTGTGAATTGACCAGGAACTCCCCGAGAGCGAAGGTGGGGGCGGGAGGGACACCCCGCACGTGGCACGGGCCCTGCCCTGCCTGCGGGCAGCAGAGGGGCAGCGCTGCCCAACGGAGCCCACGCTGAGCTGGGGCCCTGCCAAGGCACAGCCGCCTGCCAGCGCCTGCCAGAGAAGCACAACGAGCAGCCACTGATCCCCACATCACCTCTGTGCGCCCGCGAGATGCCTGCTGTGCTCCTGGGTGCCACAGAGACGGCTAGGTACGGTCACACCAGCCCAGGTTGTGAAGCATGTGCCACATTACATGCAGGTCTCAAGCATCCGTGTGCCATGGCCCATGAGCTGAGGCTTTCAAGTTTCAACATTTCAAATTTAAAAGCTGCCCAGAGGGAAGATTTATTTTCCACTTGAGAAACTGGAGATTGCCACACTTAACTAAGCCCCTGAGGACAGCCTTGGGGACACACACAAACCCTGTGGCTTCACTCTAACCCTAAACGAAGGCTCACCACAACTTCAGTGCTTCCAAAACACCATCAGCATTTGCCGTTATAACTCAGAGACTCTTGTTCCACATATGATGATCAAACACCCTCTTAACCTGGTAACTTCTTGGCCTTAAATGCTTTGGATTTCAGTTTCATTGAGACTCCCCACGGTCCCTGGTGCAAGAGTAACTGAAAAGCTCCCACTCCACTTACTCTGCATCATACTCTGTCCTACACAGAACATGTATCACATAACACACAACATAAGCGCAACAAACTGAAAATGTTTACAAAAACTGGAAATCAATATATATATAACTGCCATTCCTAACCATAACAGAGAAAAAAGGGCAAGTGTAACAGAAAAAAAACAAACTTCTATATAATCGAAAAGGTCAGCAAAAATGGACATGGGGCAAGCACCTATCATCACTCAGGCCTTTCCTCCTCCACCCCACACACCTTCTCCTTTTGATCCTGCAAAGTTTATGGGCCACCTCTGTTTTCCCCACCTATTCACACAGTCTCTCACAGGACAGAGCCATAGATACTAGGAAAACAAATTTTGCTCCATTAGAGTCACACTGTGAGCGTTCTGAAGATAATGAATATTGCACACATTGAAATTACTCCACAACCACAGCTTTTAGTTCAGTAAAAATTGTTGTAATTTATGCTTAGTTCAGTAATTACAAAAAGCTGCATCTTCCTCAGTGACTGTATGTAATTATTTGTAGAAAAAAAAAAAAAAAAAGATGACCTAGCAAAGCAAATCTTTTTTCTGAAAAGTGCATGAATTTTTCTGTTTCTCACACCGAGATGCATTTTTTTTATGTAATTTGCCTACTGCTGCTGCTGTCTGATTTCCTTAGTATCTTAAGGCTACTATTTATCTGTGAGTTGTTCAAAACTAGATCTCAGATGGACGAGATGCAAAGCACATGCTGGCATGATTTGGGCAGTCAGGAGAATCCTGCCTGGAGTGCACCGTATTCCCAGCACCACCTGCAGGGCTCCCTGTGGACAGAGCAGTGTAGTCCCCAAGCAGCTGCATTCCTTCAGGTGAGCTGTGCCAGAGCTCCCAGAGATGGCCAAAACAGCCAGGCTGTCACTCCACACCTCCTAAAGGTGGAAAGCAAGGTGAGGTTCCCAATAGGTATCATTCACTGGAAGCTCTGCATAGAGTAGGGCATCATACATTTTCCTGCACAGCAACCTGCAGCTAAGTCCTTGACACCAACCTGATTCTAATCCAGCTACTAACAGATGTTACAAAGAGAAAGGAAATGCATTTGCCCTGAACTCCTAATTATAATAAAATTGCATGTTTTTATTTTCTCAGAACTATGGCCTTTTGTTTCATTTTTCATCACCACTCAAATTTAGGAGTAAAATGCATACACTGAACCATGATGCATTCTTGACCGCAGTGCCTCAGCAGTTTACAACACTACAAACCTCTCGAAAAACATTACTGCTGATGATGGAATAGCTCCATCTTCTGGAACAGAATTTATTTTCTTGACAATATATTTCCAAACCTAACTTGAATATTTTTACTTATGGAAGGTGAATCTTGGGTAGAAAATTGGATGAATTGAGGATAATGTGATTTCTGGTAAAATTTAGGAAGCATTATTTTCTAGTGACACTGAAAATGCATGTCCATTGTTCTGTGCGCCTTATTGAAATCTGACTTTATTATTTAAGAAATAGCTTTAATCTGATTTTCAGAACAAGAATTCAAACTTTGTTTAAGACAAAACACTCAACACATACTTTAGTCCTGATTTCAGGTACTTTAAGCTTCACCTTAGAAATCTGTAGTTTTACAAAACTGTTTGCAGTTAAACACTATTATATCAAGGAGCGACTGATATCCCTGCTGAAGTACTTGAAGTCTAAACTACAGAGAAGGGGCTGCAAGTGATCCTTATTGCTATTTATCAAAACATTTAGATATATGTTTAAGTGAAATACTTCAAGGCAAGCACATGATGAATTTTAGATTGGTAATTAGTAACAGTGATTCCCACATGTAAAATGTAACTTATGGTTGAGTCAGGTGTTCAACTGGAGAAAGCAGAACAAAACCATGACTATAGTTCCTGATTTTATCACTTTTATGTATAATGGGCACATTCTATGGCTGTTGGTTGAAAAAAAAAGACCATTAATGAATAAAGTTTGTACATATTTACTCACAAAGGCAAAGAGCATTGAAGTTGTTAGTGATCTACTCACTGGTGCTGTGTAGTCTTCATTTCACTGGAAAGGTAGAGACACCAGAAGAAAAAATAACAAATTAAACATGTACACCTCCATCTACTTTTGAAACAGTGGTATATCTAAAATTAATACATACTCACAGACGCAAAAGGATAGCAGAAATTTAAATAAACTTGCTTAACAAAACAAAGCAACTGAAGCTTTATTTCTCTATATAGAAAGATATGTCCCTATGTGCATTCTTTTAAGCTAAGGAAAAAGAAAAAGCCATGCAGCCCTTGCAAGAAATAAATCCTCAGGTGGTAATGTATATACATAGAAAGTTTCCTTTTTAGCAGGCGATTCCTCTCAAAGGATGCTTAATGCCCTTTACAAGAGCCAAACTTCTGACTATTTTATAGTAGAATATTCTACTACTTTTTTTTCAGCACAATAGGAAAACCGTTGCATGAACCACCATATTGCTTGCATCAGTTAAACAAGAGCAAGTAACAAAACTTAAGTAGCTAAACCTATATCCGGAAATCGGACTCCTTATGCAAAGTAAGCACAATGAAAGGATATAGCACAAATAAAAGGACTTTTCTTAAAAAAAAAAATTTATCTTGCAACTTCCTGCAACTTCACATCTCATATGGCTTTTGAATGGAGGCATTAGTTCAAAGAATTTTCCCACCCATAGTCAAGTATTGACTGTATTTAAATACAGCAATGCAAGGACAAACAAAAGTTAAAAATTCAGCATACTGTATTACTTTGTGTAATACAGTATAAAATCCCTTTTTCTAAGGCTACAAAGGGCAGATTTACAGTAATATGAGGTACTGGCATTTATGCTTGGAAAAGTAAAGATGGAAAAGAATTATAACAGCACTGTCATCAGACATTAGATTTTTCTTTTTTTTTTTTTAAGGGGTTTTTGGCTTTCTTTTTTACAAAATACATGTCTTGATGACCACATGCTTTAAGCTTATATTTATTTTATATA
>NW_008601330.1:5765-9205 GCF_000691845.1 Merops nubicus | reverse complement strand
GCTGCAGCCGCTGCGGAGCTGCTGCGTGATGTGCCAGCCTGCCAGCGCCGCAGCCCCGGGCAGCGCCTACGCCGAGGGGCACCGGGAGGTCCCCTCTCTCCGCCCGCTGTGCTCGAGAGGCTAAACGAAGCTGAATCGAGACGAGGTGGACAAGAGCTCTACTCTCACAAAGCCATGCGTGCTTTTGGAGTAAGGGAGGGTGAGGCAAAGGTGTGAAATTTGGGGGTCTCGTCAGAATGTGGCTGTGTTTGGTCCTGGTGTTCCTCTGACTTTGTACTTTCTGTTCTCCCTCTCCCATTCCCTTTCTGACTCCAGCCCTGGGAAAGGGAAGGGGGTCTGTGCTGCTGCCCTCCTGGGGGTGGTGGGAAGGTAGGTGGGCAGCGATGGCTCCTGGGAGCGCAAGAATGAATAAAGGGAAGGGCTGATGCTGTGATGGAGAAGTGGGCTGGGATCCATTTTTGGACTGGAAAATGTTCATACCAGAGCTGCCTCCTGCACCCAGTGGGTCCATTTGGTCTGGGTCTCGTTTGCCTTGCTCAACCCTGTAAACAAAATCTAAATTAGCTCTGTTGGGGGTGAGCATGGGGGGCAGGAGCTAGTGCCAGCATGTGTGTGTGCTGGATTGTGGCACATCCCTTTGGAAAAGGGGATTGGCAACCAAAATACCAGGGTTTGGATCCTGACCCTGCTAAGGGTCAAGAACAGGAGTATTCTGTCACCATGGCTGTGGAGTAGGGAGAGTAATCTTGCTGGGAGATGCAGAAAATGATAGGTGGAAAGCTGCCTAGAAAAAGATGCCTTGGTCTTCTTTCCATGTTGGGGAACACACATTGTGTTCCAGTGGAGTGCTCTGTACTGAGGGTTCAATTTCAGCTTTCCATCATTTATATTTGCACCCATTTTATATCTGAGAAAGCTGAGGCACGTGGAGGTGTTTGTTACAAGGCGAGGAGCCTGCCTGGGGTGTGCTGTGGTGAAGAGCCCAGGTCAGGAGCCCTGACTCCACCTGCCTGAAGAGGATGAGGCACTTCGCTGTCGGAGGGGTGCAGCGCATGGAGTCCCATCGTTTGTGACTACCAGTTAAGAGGCATTTCCAGCTGCAGCCGCACCCTGCCAGTTCTTAGGGCTGTACAGCTACATTTTTCATGCCTCATAAATGTTTCTCTCCCTGGTTGCTAAGGGAAGGACCCACACAAACAACTGGGAAAACGGAGTGCGGCAAAGTAAATAAGCCGAGCAAACAAGGAGTTGTTTTTTTTTTCCAACTCTGATCTTTCAGGTGTGTTGTTCAAGGTGTCATGACGTGTCAAAGTAAAGGTTTGGGTACAAGAGTATGAATTCCAGCCTTGAAAACTGAAACCTGCGTGTGAGCTGGGTCAGAACGTGTCTCCCATCCTGAAGCAGGCTCCTGGAGCTGCAGACTCGTTCTCTCTCTCCCGTACTGGGCTGGAGAAGGGAGCAGATGGTGGACAGGCAGTGCTGGGGCTGGCTGAGGGCACGACTCAGTGTGCCCGAGCGCAGGCAAGCAGGGCTGGAGCTGAGCTGGTTTCTGTGTCCCTCTCATCTGCTCTGAGGCAGAGAAGGGAGCTCTGTCTGAAGCTGATGGCCGGGAGTTAACTCTCAGTGGGGCTCTGCCATGGGTAGGAGGGTGAGTTGGCAACAAGTGACAGCAAGCAAGAGTCCAGCTGGCAGCAGGGCCTGGGAGGAAGCGGGTGGAGAGACTCAAAGTCCCTCCTCAGCGTGGTTCAGCCACTCCATCTGGAGCTCCCACTCCTGCATGTGTCTGTGTGCCTGCAGATTGGGCTCATCAGACGTGAACAGGGGATGCAGCGGCTGCTGCAGGCTCCAGCAGAAATCTCTGGGATGCTGTAATGATTGATTTGACATCCTGTAGCTCAGCGCAGTTTACTTTGGGTTCAGTTTGCTTAGAGATGACTCTGTGAAGAAAGGGGCTTTTTAGAACATCGTTTTCAGTTCCTGATGGTGTTCTCTCTGTGCCGTTCCCTACGTGGTGCCTGGCTCCTGGGTGCTGAGAAGCAGAGGTCCTGGTCTTGCGTGGTCCTTGTAAAAGCAATCTGCACTATCCATCAATGCTGGCTTTGCTTCTGAGACCTTTCCCATCGCTATGGCAACACTCCTCTCCCGGAGGAAGCCAGCAGGGTGTGCAGGGAAACTGCTCCACCTGCCACCCAACCACCAGCACCTGTGGAGCAGGGCTGGTTCACTGGCAACTGCCCACAGCTGCTGGGCTGGAGGGGCAGAGAAACTGCTCTGAGCTCCCTGGGGCTCACCCTGCTCTCCCAGGTGGCAAAGCAGACGTGGGAGTGTGAGGTAGCTGGGGCCAGGAGCTGGGATTTCTCTCCGAAGGAGACACCCGGGGTGGTGCCTGCTAGCTTGTCAAGGCTCAGGGAGGGTTAGGGGCTGTTTGGCTCTTCCTTGCTCCCCTTGTTTGTAGAGGGGTTGGGAGCTGTGCTTCACCTGCAGGGTGCTGATGGAGGAGAGGAGCTGTTTGCCTGCTTTTGCCAGCTGAGCTTGCGTCTTCCTCCATGTGCTTCACACACTGCAGTCACTAAACGGGCTCTGGGCCCCTCTCTTGTCCTGCTCCACCTCCCCATCCTGCTGTCATTTGCTCTTCTGTGCAAACCACGGGCTGTGCCCAGTCGTTCAGCTGCAGGTGGCTCTATGGACTGCTGAGGGGTTGCCCTCCCGCCACCATGCCCACCTTGCTGCCACCTCCGTGCCCACCTTGCTGCGGGTTGGGGATGCACTCTGCATGCTGTTGTGAGCGCTGGGAGCCACGCCAGCCCGGGCGAATGCCCCGTGTGGGCAGGCCAGGGGCTGTCTGGCCGCTCGGGGCCAAGTGGGGCCGTGCAGCAGATGGCACTGTTGTTTTCCCTATGAGTTATTGGCTTTTGCTTTCATCGGTGCTGAGAAGGGTCAGCGGTGAGGAGAGCCAGGGCATGGCAGGCACCCGGCTCCCTTGGAAGGTGGCGTGTGAGCCAGGCTGGGCTTCACCTCGGGGAGATCTGCTCGGCTGAGCTCGGTGTGTGTGTCTGCCTCACCCAGGACGGGCTGTGTTTGGCTTCTTGGCGATGAGGCATGTGAGCCAGCCCCATCCTCAGAGACCCCAGTGCAATCCCAAAGGCACCAGGGGCCTGCTGTGAGACCTCAGCCAGGCCACGTCCATCACCACGTCCCTCCACAGCTCCCTGTTGTGCTTGTTCCCACTGGCACCAATCAACCCCTCCCCCAGCTTGTGCTAGGCTCGCTGAACACCAGGCACACGTGTGACCTCTCCATCAGCAGTGGCTGGGAGAGGAGCCTTTGCTGCTGCCCAGGCTGCCACATCTGTGCTGTTAGTGGTGGTAGAGCAGGATTTAAACCTCGGTGAGGCTGAACGTGCCCAGCTGCAGCCCCAGTGACTGGAGCTGTGCTGGGTG
>NW_008601330.1:0-5734 GCF_000691845.1 Merops nubicus | reverse complement strand
GAGTTGGGTGGGGTGTCAAGGAGTGTGGTGGCCTGCCACTGGCAGGCAGCTGCTTGGGTGCTGAGCTGCCTCCCTCTCAGCCAGTTTGCTCCCAGATACACAGTTTGCTCAGCCCCTGGCTGCTGGGGGATCCTCTGGCAGCAGCAGAGCCTGCAGATGTTAGCAGGGTTCCCTGCTGGGACTGCCCCAGTCCAGCCTGTGTGACCTGTGCTGAGGGTTCACCCAGCAGTTTTCCTTGGGGATTTGCATTTTAAATGCAAACCGATTTCTTAGGGACCTTTTGGCTCCCAAGTGACGCTGGGTGAGCCTGTGCATTCACCCTCAGCCCTCTGCCCTTCACCACCCAGGGCTCCTGGAGCGGGTTCTCTGCAGGGTATCTCTGCAGATACTCATTTTCCCCTGTAAATTTTGGCTGTGTGTCAAAGACAACGTTTGTAGACATGAGCTGACGTCAAAGGCAGCTTGGTGGTGGCGTGCTGGGGGATCACAGGCTTCCAGGACAGACTTCCTGCTCCCTCAAGGCCTGGGAGTGCAGCAGGAGTTCATCTGCTGCAAAGATTGACAGCCCTGCGGTGCTCCTGGGCTCGCTGAGCTGTGCTCCTGCACGGCCCCACGGGCTTCTGCCCTCCTGTGCTTGGGGCTGCTGAACGTTCTGTGATCCCTGGAGTAGCTGTACCTGCAGTGCAGCACCCCTCACCGCCCAGCCTGGAGAGAGGATTCAAAGATGGGGGGCAAGAAGAAAGGAAAGAGGCAGGATGAGAGGGTTGGGGGGTGGGAGGGGCAGAGGGTGGGTCGGTGGGTCGCTTGCTTGCTGCAGTCTGAGAGGGTGGAGAAGCCCTCCCTTGGTGTGTCCTCTTCGTGGGATCTGGAGAAAATCAAAGAGGCTTTAGATGTGGCGCCAGAGCTCTGGGATGTCAAGGCATCCCAGATAAGGCTCCACGCCTGCCTGTAGGGCCTAGAAAAGAAAGGGAGGAGGGGGGTAGAGCAAACGAGTGAGGTGTGGTGAAGATGCCGACTGCTGTAGGGTGGCTGGTGCAGTTAGGAGGGATGGCTTGTGTGGGAGCAGGAGGGCTCCTGGCATCCCAGAGCAGGGGGCGTGCAGCTGGGGGGGCAGCCTATGGGCAAGGCTGTGCCTGGGACCCCCATGTGCCCACCCGGACCTGCCCGTGGCCTCCCTGGTGTGACTCCAAAGGCTGTGCCTGGCTTGCACCCTCACGGGTGTCTCGGCACATCGCTGTTCCTTTTTCCCTCCCCTCCTGTGAGCTCCCTGCCTGGCCCAGAGGTGGCAGCTGAAGGCTGTGAGGACCCGAGGAGCTGGCTCAGCACTGAGGAGTGTGCCTGGGGGGCTCGGGGTCACTTGGCAGGGCAGCCCACAGCTCCCTCGGGGTCACTGGCAGCCCCTGCCCCGCTCCCTCAACCCCATGTCACTGTGGGGATCCTGCCACGCTCACTGCCCGTGGCTCCGGGTGCCGTGTCCTGTGTCCTCACGGCCCCTGGGCTCCCTGGAAAGGGGAGAAGGGTGGCGGGCACGGCCAGGGCAGGGGGAACACCCCGATTGGGGCTGCTGTGAGATCGGCTCTGAGTGATGGGCAACAGGAACCCCCCTCCGAGGGTCTGCTGGCCGTGGGGCAGTCCTGTGGCCGAGGCAAACACAGGTGGGCTGTGCACGGCCAGAAAGCTGCTGCCTGAGCTGTGGGGTGTCTGTGCAGGGCTGCAGGAGCAGGGCTCGTCCCTTCTCCCTCTGCCTCTCCCTGGGAGAAGTCCCACGCCGGCTGCCTCGTGCCCGGCAAGCCAAGGAGAGCACAAGTCTCCTCTTCGTAGAGACGCCGAGGGCTCGTGGTTGTTTAAGGGCCCTGTTGTGCTTGGCAGAGGTTGAAAGCCCCAGCAGGCTTCAAACGCTCCCGTGGAGCATTTCCATGGTGACAGGCAGGCGACCCTGTTGTGCTTGGCAGAGGTTGAAAGCCCCAGCAGGCTTCAAACGCTCCCGTGGAGCATCCATGGTGACAGGCAGGGGATCCTGGTGGCTGAGCTGGCCGCGGGGGCACCGAGATAACGAGGTGGGGGCAAAGCTGTGCCTCGTGTGGGGGGCTCACGAGCCCGAACCCATGGCCAGAGAGTCACACGCACTCCTTCCCCAGCGCTCCTGGAGGGCAGCTGATTTTGCCCCTAAAAAAAGCCCTGGAAGGAGGAAGAGCTTTGCTGAGGAGCTGTGCCCGGGCCCTGCCCCGTGGCTGTGCGTGGCACCGGTGGGGACCCCTGCAGCATCGTGTCCTCACGTCCCCTCCCAAAGAGCCTGTCCTGTGCCCCTGCAGTCACAACCCATGGTGGAAAATATTGCCATGCTGCCTGAATAACGAGTTAAAGGGGAGGGGAGATGACTAAGAAAAGCTTCCACAGCCTGGGGAAGGTGCATTTGTGCTGGGGGAAGGCGTTTATCTCCTCCTGCTGCAGCACGGAGCCTCCTCCCCACACTGACCCCTGCCGAGACCCCAGCCGTGCTCTTTGCAGGGGATCTGGACCCGGAGGGCTTGTAGTCAGATGGGACATCAGCCTGGGGCTGGGTGGGAAATGGGGGGTTTACATCCTCTGCAAGCTTGATTATTTTTGTTAGAGTGGCCGTTGTTGCAAACTAGGGGTGAGGGATACAATCCTGAAACGCTTTGTAAATAGAAGTATTCTGAAATGTATCCTCTCTCCTTAGGAAGTCAGAATGAAATTCACATTCTCCCATGAAATGTTTATATGTTTTGGCCCAAGCAGTGTCTCTTTTGCTGGGAAACATCCATAGGTATGACCAGGATGGTGATAATTAGGAGGAGATTGAAACACAGTGATATTTGTCACTAATTTGGGGGCCAAGTCCTGCAAGTTTGGGCACCATTCTCCTGTGTGAGGCTTCCTAGCTCCTTTGCACCCTGGCCAGTGGTCCGTGGCCACAGCACATGTTTCCTGGTAGTGTTCAACGTGTCTCTGCAGGGGCCACCACCACTGCCCCGGCCCCTGTGGGGTCACAGCCCTGCTTTTGGGGAGCTCAGCACCTACCGGAGCCAGGCACTGCTCCGGGTGCCTCCAACTGCTTATACAACTCCCCTTTGCACTGCTCCCAGTGCTGCTTGAAAGGGTGTTTAGTTAATAGGATTATAAAGCTTTCCTGTCGTTAGGCAACGGAAATCAATGGTGGGCCTCCAGGGCTGAGTTTCATCCGATTTACAGCACAGTCACTAGCAGGCTGTGCTGGGAGTGTGGGGAGAGGCTGGCCCGGTGCTGGAGGAAGGACGTGGTGCCTCCCACACTGTGCCGTGCTGCTGGGGCCTCCTGCAAAGGCAAAGGATGCTCTCGGTCTGTCGGTGCTGGCCACGAGTTTCTCTGGCTGCAGGGGCCCTGCTGGGAGCAGTGCCTGGGACCCCGCGGGCAGTCAGGATGCTGGTGCAGCCCCGTGGTGCTGGCTGCGTGTCCCAGAGCACGTGTCCTTCACCTCCTGTGCCTTCTGCTGGGCTGGTGTGGGAAACCCAAGTGTTTCCCCTTTCTCCAGCCAAAAAATGATGGCTTGGGCTGAAAGCTGGGAGCAGGGACTGCTCTGCAACGCCCGAGGGGCTTCTCCTTCCTCTCTGCTGTGAGCAAGCATCTGGAGACAGGAGGTTGGTGGGATGGCTCCTTGATCTGCGCGGTGCAGGGTGAGCTCACAGCTCACTCACCCTCTCCAAGCTGCAGCAGGCTCCCAGGGCTGGGGCAGGGGGTGCAGCCCCTCCGTGGCAGGCTGCACGTCTGCACCACACCAGGGCCAGGCCTGGGGAAGCTGAGATTCGGCTGCAGCCCTCGGGGGAGGGAGGGGGGGGTCAGGGAAGGGTCTCTGCGCTCTCTGGACTGTGTCCACTAACACTGGCAGCGTTGGGGTTGGCTCAGTCCTGCCCTGCAGTGTCCATGTCCCTCCTGCCCTCCTGCAAGGTCCAGGCTGCCTGTACTGCTCTGGTCTGGGGCTGTGCCCCTTGGGAGGGGTCTGCAAAAGGCATCAGCTCCCCCTGCAGCTGAGGAAGCCGTGTCCAGCCCTTCACTGCTGTACGGGAGGGTGGGGAGAGCTGGACAGGACCCTGAAGGGAACTTCCAGGAGAGTCAACCTGCTTCAGGAATCTGGCTGTGCAACAAGAGTTTCCCATCCCCTTGGCTAACGTGAACTGGCAGAGAGGGGACTGCACATGGTGGAGACTTCTTTAAACACTCTAGCCTGCAAAGCAGGCGTGGAGAGGGGGGATCAGGAGAGCCCCAGGCTTAGTGCACAGGGCTGGAAACCTCCAAGGAGCCACAGCCGTGTCTCTTATCTCTCTGAGCCTGTGGCTTCTTGTCTGCCAAGTGACACGGAGCAGTGATGTAGACCTGCAGATAAACTCTTGGCCACGTGTTATGTACTCTAAAGTATGTATGAGGAGCTGAGGTGATTTCAGACTTCGTGGCACAGTGTCCTGCAGATAAAGAGCAGGAGGAGAAGCTGAAGAGGAGAACCTTGCCCAGTGCAGGAGGCTCAGCCAAGTGGGTGAATGGTTGGATGCTCTGTCCCTGGCGACTGCTCCCGGTGGTGTGTTGTGCCATTCCTCACCTCTGCGTGTCCCCTGCTTGCCTGGGTGCCTGCAGACATGTGCCCAGAGAGGTGCCACGCTGCCAGCCTGCTCTCAGCACACACGGCTGCTGCCCTGGCCTGGTTGGCAGGTGGAATAAACCCTCACAGAGAAGTTGTTGTTGGTAACAGTGGGGGTCGTCGTGGCTTGGGGTACCCTCAGCTCTCAGTGTTCCATTTCCCCAGCACCTTTCTCTTCTCCAGCAAAGATTTTCTTTGCAGCAGGAAGCTGCTGGTCGTGCTGCCGGGCTGGTGTGGGGACAGCTGAGCTGTGCTGTGCTCAGTGAGATGCCTGGCCCAGAGGGGCTGGGGTGTGCTGACCTTTGGGAGCTTGTTCTTGGCCCTGTTGTTTCTTCACTCTGTGCTGGAGTGCTGCGGGCTCCCCTGGCAGGCAGATGTTTTGAGGGATGTCTGCAGCCTTGGCACTGGCAGGGGACAGCTGTGGTGGGCATGAGGTGGTCTGTGGCACCCTCCTGCACTAGGACATCTGCAGCCCCCAGCTCCTTAGCCTGCTGTGTGTGCCCAGCCTGGGAAGTTGGGCGTGTGTGAGTACAGTCATCCCAGCAATACGTGCCCAAAACACGTGCAGGTCTTTTGCTGGGGATTTCCCTGCCCGAGAGCTGTGCCAGGGTCACTCTGGCTGCACCTGGGATGGGGAGACTGGGGGGATGTTGTTAAATGGGCTCAGTCCAGTGAGGAAACTGAAATTAGTTTGGGAGTAGATGAGGAGGGGATGGTGGGATCAGCTATGAACTGCAGGGAGCTACATGCTGGATGTCCTTCCTGCTTTCCGTTGGCACAGTGGTGCTTGGAGCAGGAGGGAGTTGGAAGCTGCTCTGTGACATCTGCCCAGGGACGGGGTCCTTCCTCCTCATGGTGCAGAGCCTGGTGGCATCCAGAGTGGTGGGTGCCCCTCGTGGAGCACTCTGCCCACCCTGGGCTCCTCAGCCCTGGCACCGGGGGGGCAGCGGCATTGGTGTCCCCAGCCTGGGCTCCGTCCCCATCTCCGAGGGGAGGGCAGCTATGGGAACTCGACAGCCTCTTGCCGTGACAGCCCCGAGCTCACCTCCCTCCCGGGGCCGTGCCTTTGGGGGCAGCGCGGGGCCGGCAGGCCCCGCGGGGGCG
>NW_008601329.1:4101-7570 GCF_000691845.1 Merops nubicus | reverse complement strand
TCCCTGAGAGGCTTTGAGAGTCTTTCAGGACACAGACGGGTCGTGAGCATTCCAGAAAGGGAAGAAAAATTGAAATCCAGGAGCATTTCTATAAAACTATGCTGTTTTTGCAGGGCAGGGCTGACAGCAGAGGGCGGCACAGACTCTTCACTGGCTCCTGGTTGCTTCACCCCTACTCGTTCCTTCCCTTCGCCATCAGCTGCTCTCGAGGGACAGGGAGAAATTTCGGGGGGTAGAGGGAGCCCAAGACTGTGTCGCTGAGCCCGGGATCTCTGGCAGCGAGCCCAGGCTCTCTGACAGCTTTCGATTCTGAACAAGAATGAAAGCTGAGAGAGAAGAATCAGTTCCTTTTCCCATCATGAAGCCGATGCAGAGAAGGGAAACTGAAGAGCTGGCAAAAATAGAGCACTTTGAGGTACCCAGCTGCAGGTACATCACTGCCCTCCTGGTCATAGCATTGTTGAGGTTTGAAAAGACTTCTGAGATCATTGAGTCCAACATTAGGGCAGGAGGTGCTGTGTGGGCCCAGCAAAGTTTGCAGAAAGGAGCTCATCCCTCCCAGGTGGAAACACCACTCCTTCCACCCAGTTAAAAAACTCTGGACTCAACAAGCAGAGTTATTGCAAATCACTTCATCTTGTAACACAATTTCAAATTCTGAGAAATGGGAACTATCCCACATCGGAGCAGGAGCCCTCGGTGTCAGTGGAGGCTGAGCACACTGGAGAGTCCGTCCATCTGTCCTGGGATCACTTTCAGCATCTGCACATCCCTGCTAAGCCTCCTCCAGATGCCTGCTGACCCCTCCATCTAGGCAGCCTCACTGTTCTCTCTCAGCCTGAGGGGTAGATCCTCCTTGGAGGAGTTTTCCCTCCCTGCTTTATCCAATTCACACATCATTGTGCTTCACTCATTGGCTTTATCAAAGACTGTTTGGAAACACCCATCTATAAAAACAGGAGTGTGACCCAAGAGAAGATGGCTCATTGTCTCTGCTCTCACCCTGCCCAAAAAGAGAGAAAACCCACCCAGAAGAACGGGGGGGGGGAGGGAAAGGACCGAAATCCAAGTTCCTCAGCATCCACATCCATACTTGGGTTGCCATCAGGTCTCAGCTGACAACACCAGGAGCCAACCTGGAGCAAAGTGAGCCAAAGCCGTGTTTGGGGGGGATCTGCACGCAGCCACACCTCTCTGCACACACGCGGGGATGCTACAGCGAGCAGCCTACTACAGGCAGCAGCCTGGCACCGAGTTTAGGGCTGCCGTGGCACATCCGTGCCGCGCGGTTGGCAACGCGGGGGCGGCTTCCGTTGGGGTTGGGACCGATGACTTAGGAGGCTGCGTGCGTGTGCCGGGGGAGGGGGGGGAGCCAGCCCTGCCTGCCTGCCCATTTTTGGGTGGGAAGATGAAGGATTTTAGCCGAGGGTTAACCTGAAATGACATTTTGCCGCTTCTGTTTTTCTCACAGCTTTTCGCAGCGGGGCGAGATCTCCGGCCCTGCAAACCGCTCGCCCTTCAAGAGCAGGCAGCCCAGGGTGTCATTACAGGTTAACTGAAGCTGCTGCTTCAGATTGAAACGGGAGCTGTTGTTTCATTCTTCAGGTCACTTAACCCCCTCTTAACGGTAATAAACACAGTGATTAAGGACCAAGGAGTATCACCCTGGAGGAAGGGGACCAAAGCTTGGAAAAGGATGAAAGAAACACTCCGATTAGCCCTGTTAAAAATATGGGGGTTTAGCTGAAGCTGCTAAATTTTGACTCGATTTTACACACTGGAAAGGTTTTGCGGTTTTTGGTCTTTTTTTTACGGTGCATAAAGTGTGCTTTCCTCATAAAAACCCCCACCAACTCTCGGGCCGAGTGATGCAGTTTCGATGTGTCACGGAGGCAGGGTTAGCACAGATCCCCCTCTTGGGAAAGTTGATGTAAACCCCCAAAACATGAGACTTCTGTCTCGAGTGGGGCTCCAGGTGCCTGAAACCAGCACCTGGCCCCCTCCGTGGTCACAGCACAGGGTTGTTTTTTTCAAAGGAGGGCTGAGAAGGGACACGTTTCACCCCAGGCTCATGCTGAGAGGAGTGTAGGGCTTTGGTCTCACCTCCTGGAGGTCTAAATCCCCTGCCCAGGGGATGTGGGGACATTGAAGGTTTGAAACCAGGAGCTCCTGTGTGGCTGGTCCCAGCCCGAGGAGGATTAGGGCAGGGAAAGGCAGGCGAGTCCAAGCTCCACTGCAAAAAATCTCCCTCGTGAGCTGGGGGCACTGTGCCTCAGTTTCCCCACAGGCCCCATGGAGATAATGCGATTGCCACACAGGCTGTGGGCAAAAAGCATTTGGAGACCAACTTCCCCAAGGATTCATTAGTGGGAAGCTGGAGCCGTGGGACACCCGGTTTGCTGATAATTCCCCTCGTCCCGAGGCAGGTGTTTAAAATAGCTCCTGTGACTCATGGTGCCAGAAAGGCCAAAGGGTTTCAGATGCTGCCTCAGGGGCAGCTGGAGGTTTTCCTTGCCATGGGACGTGGGGCAAGATGCCACCTCCTGCATCTCCAGCTCTTCGGGTCCCTGCGGCGAGCCCGGCCCCCGCTCCCCTGGTGGCTTTTCTCCTTGGTGCTCAGCTGTGTTTTTCCAGCCATGGCAGACATTTGGCTGCTGTTCATCTTCCATTCCCAGAAAGGGATGTGAAAAACATAAAATTATAAACATAAATGCATTTTGCTGCAGCTCCAGGCTCCCCTGGCCCATCCTTTCTGCATCACCAAGCAGCTCAGCTGGGAGTGGATGTCTAAAGGAAGCCACGGGTGTGAGGAGTGCTGGCCCTTTGCAAGTCCTCAGTCATCCATGGGACTCCAGTGCTGCCAAAACAGGAGGTCAAACGGCCTGAAATCCCATCCTGATCCTGCTCCATCATTTTGCTCTGCGTTCTGAATTGTGGGTGCTTCCTCTGCTGACACTGGGGAGCAACAAAAAGTTATGAAAGGGAGGTAGGAGAGCAATGCTGGCTCCCAATTGCTTCCCATGGGATAAATCCTGCACCTTCATCCTCTCCTGTCATAGCTGGTGGCTCCAAAGGACTATGAACATCCCCCCACCCACCAAGGAGAAACAAGGGGTAGAAAAGCCTTTTCCTTCCCTCCAGCCCCTGGATGCAGTCCTGGAGCCACGATGGGCAGCAGGGAGGGGAGCAGCAGGCAGCCAATGCTGCGGCCACCCATCTTCAGGGCTCCCATCACACCCACCACGTCCTTTCCCCGTGGCCAGGCTTTGGGACCCAAACCCGGTGGCCTTTGGCTTCGTGAAGGTATCCCCGGTCCACAGGGGGTCAAACACACCCCGATCCTCTTCCAACACCCACCCCTTGGCTGCAGCCTGTCACCCCGGTACCCCAGCAGCGGGGGGCACGATGGCACCGTTCACCTCCTGCAGCACGAGCCTGGTGGGGCCAAAAATCAGCAGCAGCAGGCGGA
>NW_008601329.1:1430-4012 GCF_000691845.1 Merops nubicus | reverse complement strand
TAGAGCCGCGTCAGTTAGCGAGCGTTTACGGTAAGGGTTGGCCGAGCTCAGCCCGCCCCGGCCCCGCTGCGATAGCGCTTCAGGGGGGGACGGTGGCCCCCCGGGTGGCTCGGGCTCCTCAGGGTAGCAGGCAGGTTTGCTTTCGTGTAAGAGCAGCTTCCCGGATGGTCCAGGGGAAAAAAAAATAAAGCGAGAGAGGTTAAATACAAACCGCATCTCAAAATAGGCCTGAACTCTGAAGGCGTTTGGAGCTGCACTTCCTGCTTCTAGCAGCCCAAGGAAGAGATGAAAGATGCAGCTGAGCTAAAAGAAAAAAAAAAAAACAAAAACAACCAACCACCTAAAAGAAAAACAAACAAACCGAGTTAACTCTTTCTGCTGAAGGCAGAGGCCCAGCAGTGACACAGCTCACCAGGTCACCCCATGAGGCTGGGACGTGGCTCCAGGACCCCCTGTTCCTTCACACAGCAGCCCCATGGCTTGTAGCACGCTGCTGGCAAGGCCAGACTGAGATGGGGAGTGGGACCACTCCCTGGACACTGGGTTTTGAGGAGGAAAGCCCTGGAGCAAGCCAAGGGAAGGATGCTCCTGTTGTGTCAAATCTGGCCAAGAGACTTGGAAAGTAACCTGCAGAAAGGGAATCACAGAATCATAGAATACCAAGTTGGAAAGGGCCTCGAGGATCATCTGGCCCGAATTTTATTGTGAAAAATGGCATGTAGATAAGGTAGCCCAGCACTGTACAATCACAAAATGGTTTGGGTTGGAAGGGACCTTAAAGATCACCTAGTTTCAACACCCCTGCCACGGGCAGGGACACCTCCCACCAGACAAGGTCTAGTCATGGTCTAGTCCAACCACCTCCAGCTGAATCTTAAAAATACCCCTTTCCTTGGAGCAAACAAGGCCCTGTGTGCTCCAGGAGCTCAAGCAGCAGCAAGATTTCAAAATTCAGCACATTCATTAAAAAAAAAAAACAAAACAAAACAACCAATCCCAAGCAAAGCCCCAAAAACCCCAAACCCCAACCCCCCTGAAGCCGAAGCGCTGCAGAGCTGGGAAGTGGGGTTTGAGTTGGGAGGGTGAAGCTGGAGCCAAGTGTTAACTGCTGACCGACTTCTCGTAACCCAGAGACCCACTTCCCCCGGCCCCACGTGGGCCAGGCCCGGGCTGGAGGTGGGGACAGCCCGCCCTCACCAGCTCCACGCTGACAGAGCCGGAGCAACAGGATCTGCCTTACCAAAATTGCACCGGGCTGACAACATCCGGCCTTTCGTAAGGTGGCTTTGATGTTTGTTTACTCGCCGGTCCCCAGCACATGCTCCACACCAGCCCCGGGATGAATGGCAAGGGAAAGGGCTCCAACGTCCCTTTGATCTCCTCCAGGAGCAGTCGCCGCTGGAAACACCCCACGTGGAGGGGTGGATCCCAACTTTCCTGGGTGCTTTTCCTTCCTCCCACCCCGCAATAAAAGGGAGGTCTCCTGTCATGTCAAGTGGTTTGGTTTTATTTAAAACTGCATAAAAAAAATAAGATTTCTGAATTCCCCTGTACAATATGAACTATTAACAAAAAAAAAACAAAAAACCAAAAAAACACCAAAAACAAAACAACAACCCCGCCGGCTACACACTTGGTTACATGGAAAGACTCGACAGCTCAGCCAGCCCAGGCCAGCTCCCCCCTCCCCAGCCCCAAACAAGACATCCGTGGGGAAAAACCAAAAAAAACAACCCCCAACTCATCTGCAAACTGAGAACTGCACGTGGCAAGGAAACGACCAACAGCAACCAGGAACTATGTACACAGAGAGCTGGGGAACAGGCACCTCCGCCAGACACGCCACGGACCCGGGGACGGACACGGCACAGACACGGAGGGAGGACCCCCACGGAAAAATGGGGAGCTGGGAGGGGGGATCAGCAGCTGTAGAAGCAAGGCGCAGGTCGAAAACCCACGTGAATTATAAATAAATAAATAAGTTATGCTACCAGCTAGAACTCTTTATAAAAAAAAAAAAAAAATAAATTAGAAAAAAAAAAAAAAGAAAAAAAAAAGGAAAAACATTACTGCTATTAACAACTGTACATCCAGCTTTGCTCCTATAGAACTCTGTACACATTTACAGCTCTGTTGGTTTGCATTGTTTGTGCATTCATGAGGGCACAGGGAAGCAAAGAACCCCAGGAGACCCCTGTGAGGTGGAGGCACGGGGGGCGAGGCATCACCCGCGCCGCTCCCAGACGGCTTCTGACCCGGTGGAGGCTTTTGGAAAAGGAACTTAACACCCAGGCGAGTCTTGGAGCAGCAGCAGTGTAGGAAAATTCAAGTATTTCCTCCAGCACAGCCCAGATGGTAATGGAAGGCACTCGAGCACGGTGACAGCGGAGGAGAGACAGCCACTCGGCCACGCTACCTGCCCTCCCCCCCACGCCCAGGCAGTTTTTCCCCATTGAAGCTTTTCTCCCAATAAGGTCTCTGATCCTCTTGAGGTCCCGAATTCAGCAGGTCAGGAAGACACTTGAGAGCCTCCAAAAACAAAACACCTCCCAAAAACAAAAAACAACTTTTATGGACAAAAA
>NW_008601329.1:0-1388 GCF_000691845.1 Merops nubicus | reverse complement strand
AAAACAAAACACCTCCCAAAAAAAAAAAAAAAATTTTACTGGCAAAACATCAAATGAGACAGGGTCAGTCAGATGGAGTCCAGGCCAGCTGGGTTGGATGGCGGCCACCAAGTGCTTGGAAGACGAAATCTTCAGCTCAGCCCTGGGACAAGATGTGCGTGTTCCTTTGTGACGATCCCTGCTCAGTGCTACGGCCACGAGGAAGAAGTCTGGTTTTCTTTGCTTCCCATGGCCAGGAGATGTGTGGAGCTGTTACTTGCCAGGCTCCTGGATTAAACTGTGCAGGTGGATCTCTGCTGTCTCCTGGGGCAGGTGAATGCCTTGCAGCCAAGAATGGTTGAAAATGTCTTCCAAAGCCGGCCTGTCCGAGGGGCGCGTGGACAAACACCACCTGATGAGGTGCTGGCACTCTGCAGAGAGAAACCAGAAACCACCGGTCAGTCAGAGCAGGTTCTTGTCCTCCTTGAGCACTGTCTGCAGTGCCCAGGCCACGCTGGTTGCGCTCAGAGCCGCACCCAAACCTCCCAACCCATCGCGCATTTTGGGGGGGAGCAGGAGAGCAGGACGTGTGCCACCTCCTCCAGCTTCACCACGGGAGCTCGACCCCATCCACAGCCACAAAAGCAGGAGGCTCGTGTGCTCGGTGCCGCCTCCCAAACCCCGTTATCCCCCCTGGCCGTGAAGCCACCTAGAGACACCCGCCGCCGGAATAAGAGCTGTCCCCGGATGATGTCCTCGTCCTGCTCGAAGGGGATGTTCCCGCAGACCATGTCGTAGAGCAGGATGCCCAGGGACCAGACGGTGCTGGGGCCGCCATGGTAGTAGTTGTAGCACAGCCATTCCGGGGGTTTGTGCGTTCCTGCGGGAGACAGACGGAGCTCATCAGGCGGACGCCGCCCGCTCCCGGGTCCTCAGCCCCAGCATCCCCAGGGATTCAGGGGGGACACACACGGTGACATGGGGTGACCCGCCACCCCCTCGCCAACACGTGACTCTTGTTTACAAACTTTGGGTAGTAAAACGCAGCCGCCGGTGCCGGAAGAGGGCAGCACGGGCCCGGGGAAGGCCCGACCGTTCCACGCAGAGAAAAACCAACCCAAGGGTGGGGAAAAACCACGCCTTGGCCAAAAAAAGGGCCACGGAAAAAAAGGCCCCCGGGGGGGGGGGGGAACCCCCCCCCAGCCACGCCGGGCCGGGCGATGCCCGGTACCGGGCAGCATCCTCCCCAGGTCTCCAGGCTCACCCTGAAATTTGGTGTAGGCCGTCTCCTGGAGCAAGGTGCCGCAACCGAAGTCGATGAGCTTGAGCTCACCGGTGGCCAGGTCCACGATGATGTTCTCGGCCTTGATGTCGCGGTGCAGGACGCCGCAGTTGTTGCAGTGCCGCAC
>NW_008601328.1:0-2024 GCF_000691845.1 Merops nubicus | reverse complement strand
TACGTCACCGGCTTCTTAGCAGCTGGCTTCACCTCCAGCCGTGCCGTGCTTGCTGCAGCTCTGCCAGCGTGCTGCCCTTGTTGCCCTTTTAATGAAGGCAGCAATGTGCTGATTAACTGCGGTCGAGTGCTAGAACAGGGAAATTACATTATGGGATGCTGAACACAGAAGTTAAAAATGATTCTCTTCAGATAAACCACGGCAGTTACTCACAGAGGAATGGTCGAAACAGGAACCAGAGACATTCTTCAAGAACCCCATAACATCTGCTATAAAATCATTGCAGCAGAGAACGTTCCTCAAGTCCTTTGTGTTTCGGGTGGTGCAGTAGTACGGTTTGGCAGGCCAAGACTTGAGGCCTGCAGGGAAAGCTTCCACTTCTATATGGAGGCTCCTGTTTCAAGGGGGGTGTAGAGGGATGAATCCCACCCTGCCCTTAACTCGCACACCCCAGGAGAGCAAGGAAGAACACCTTCAAAAATGACCTACAAAGAGGGTCATTAAACATTTCTGCCCCACTGAGGCAAAGCTGAGGGGTGGCTTGTCAGGAAGGGTGGGCTTCATACTGCACGACTATATGTGTGATTCCCATTTTACAAGAAAAAGCACTGAATTTTGGGTGCAGGTGTGCATTATGTGCTGTTTTACGCTTCTCAGGGGAAGAGTTGCAGGTGTCTATCCTGTTTAACTATTTCAGATGTATATGTAGATCCTTTTTATGCATCTAAAACACTTCACACTGGTTGGAGGTTTAATACTGGTACAGTTTTATCCAGCACTGAGGATCAACACACTACCTAAGTCACCATCTTTGCTACTGTTTGAACATGAGATCATTTACTTTTTCTACAAAATTGTTATACCTACCCAACTTTTTGCCCCTATTTTAGCCAACTACTGTTTTGTCCTTTGCTTAGGGCAATTTTAAGTTTCATTTTTTGATCTGCTGTGTAGGTTTGTGTAAAAAGGCACATCTGGTGTGGCCAAGGGCGGGGCAGAGGGAGGAGCAGTGTGTGCTGCCATCCCTGCCAGGAGGAAAGAGCTCATTAAAAACGTGTGCATGATTCCTCACCCTGAAATCCCTTTAGGGGTGAGATGGAAGGTGTATCCAGCTGGTGACTCCTCCTAGGAAAGCAGGACCTTAGCCACAAAGAACACAGACAGCGCACTGCGTGAAGCAAATCTACCAGTGTGAGTGGTTCTAAAAAAACCCCTCAAGATCATCTGGGTTTTGCTGTTGCCTTGGTCAAGCCTACAGAAGCCTACAATAAACTTCTTGGTCTGCTATGTTTGCCTAGCCCAGATGGCTGCTCACTTTACCTGGGACAGCCCTGGTGGGCAACTGGACGGGGGTACACAACAGGTATATGAGTGCTGCTGGTTTTCAAGGTCAGAAACGGCTGATATGGTATTTCTCTTAACTCCAGATACGCAGAGGATTAAATAACACATCCTGTGTCTGTTACATGTTGAGATGAGGAAACCAAACACCTGAAATGTGGGTTCCTAGAGCAAGAGCACATCTGGGATTAGCTGACCGACTTCTATTTTCTCTTCTGTCAGCGTTTGGTTATCTGTACTCTGGCTGCAGCCACAAGCCCTAACCGCAGCTAAGACCCTGTTTGAAAGAACGGCTCTTTGGTCTGTGCCCAGAGGAGGTCCTGTGTGCAGAGAAGGGTGACCTAGCTACCCCACATACGCCGAGCCACACGGATACGGGGTTTTCTAATGGAAGCACATCTTCTCTCTTCATTTCTCTTCTAAGTCCTGTGCAAACACCGGTTAAAGGCCGCGCTTCACCCAGGGCGCTGGCTGGGAGGTGCTGGGCAGGCAGAGATCTTGCTTTGAGTCGTTCAAGGGCCCGGGCGGCGCAGCCGCTCTTGCTGTGCTGCGGAACGGCAACCGGGTGAAGCCGCCGGCTCGCCCCGTCCCCCGGCCCGTTCTGCGTTCCGTCTCCCTCCTCGCTTTGTGTCCCGGCAGGCGGGGAGGGCGCCCCAGCACGGCCCGAGGCCCCGGAGCAGGCC
>NW_008601327.1:0-4629 GCF_000691845.1 Merops nubicus | reverse complement strand
AGGGGGCGGCGGCCGCCGCCGCTGGCCGGGAAACCCTGCTGGGGGGGAGGAAATAATAATAAAAAATCCCTCTCCCTGCCTACGAAATGCTGAAAAGGCGTCGCGGGGCCCTCGGGTGGGCGAGTGGATCCTCGTGTGAGTTTACAGACGAGTTTCCCAGCTCCCCACGTCATGAAGGGCTCTCCCTTCCCTTGCGCTGCGAAGAACATGTTCTTAACTCTTTATTATTCAGAATAAAAACTTTATTTTTTATTTTTTTTTTTTTTTCAGAACGTGAGCAGCAAGGAATGTATAATTTTCAAAACAAATCTATCCTTTCCAGCCTCACACGCTTTCCACCTAGCTGGAGCATACAAGCATGAAGTATCCAAACCGTGATCTTTTTTCCCAGATTTTATTGCATCGTCATCATCATCGTTATCATCGTTATTAATAAAAGGAGTTATAGTTTCCTTTCAAATGATATTTCCTACGCGTGCCGATATGCCATGTAACATATGGCCAGGTAAATGCCTCCTGAATATTCAGGGTACAGGTTTTTTTATATATATATAAATATGAACAAATGGGGATAAATAAAATTTTAAACACTTAGATTATTCAATGTTTGCAAAAAAAAAAAAATAAATAAATCTGAATGTTCACCAGCATACACACATTGAAAGACTTACACGTATTAATAAGTGTCCAGGGAGTCCCTGTCCAAGCGCTTTTGATGTCTTTCTCGCTATTTTAAAAGAAGTGCAATAAAAAAAAATTGCTTCCCCGTGGGATCAATCATGTACGAACAAATTCACATTTAAGAATTCCTTTTATAGAAAATTTGTTCATATACCCTGTTTTGATAAAAGTGTAGAAGGTAAAGTATAAAGCCTCTGCATACTCCCAAAGTGAGACACAAGGCTATAAATATCCACTAGTGAAACTATAGAGCAATTCAAGCAACATATATTGCTACGTCACATAAACTAGAAATCGCTTTTACCAAAGGAAACAAAACAAAACAAACCGAACAAAAGAAACAAGAAGGGAAAGGGAGGGCACATGGTGGGGGGGAGGAATAGTACTTTCCAAAAGCTGGGGCTTGGTGTTCCACTTAGTGACTCCTGTCTCTTACAGATGGGTGAGTTTGGGCGCTTCCTGAATTCTTCCCTGAGAAGGATGGTGAGCAGTAAGGTCTGTGTATGTTGGGTGTGGATCGCAAGGTCCATGGTGGTGATTGTTGGCCATTGGCCCAGCCCCGCTGTAGTCCATGTTGGCAGAGGGAGGATGAGGGAGATGAGTTAGACCAAAGATGGAAGGCCCAGAATTGGTCATGGTCTCCACGTAGTTGCCCCCTACGTAGACGGGGCTTCCCTGTATGTGTGGATTCCCATAACCGTTGCCTTGAAGAGGATGAGTATCATATTCAGGTGTCACAGCTGCAGTCCCCGTGTATCTCTTTTGAGGAGGTGGGCAATTATTAAGAGGAGCAGTATACGATGCAGGGATGCCATAGGTGTTTTGATGAGGCTTGTTAAATGGCGGAGGCGACTGGGGCTCGTAGGGGACACTGTTTACTAAAGAATGCATAGAGTTTAGATATCCCCCAGCAGCTGGAGGGACAGGGCTTCTGCTTGGGGACTGTCCTCCTGAAGAGGTCATCATGCCCTTGCCCTTTTGATCCTTTTTGTATTTCATTCTACGGTTCTGAAACCAGATTTTGATCTGTCTTTCTGTGAGATTGAGCAAATTAGCCATCTCTACCCTTCGTGGCCTGCAAAGGTACCTATTGAAGTGGAACTCCTTTTCCAGTTCTACCAGCTGGGCACTTGTGTAAGCTGTACGGGCTCTCTTAGAGGAGGCTTGCCCTGGAGGGCTTTTGTCACCAGCACAGCTCTCACCTATGCAAATCACACAAAGAACACAATCAGCACAGCGAACCCCAACACAGCAACTAGAGATGATGGCCAACAACACCAAGACCTGGAGAGTCCAGCTCTCAGACACAAGACACTCATGTGAGCAATGAGTTCTCCCCCATGGTCTGAGCTCAGTTGTACCAAGCTACAAGCCTCAACAGACTTCTTTCCCCTCATTAGTGTCGCAGTATGACTATATTTGCTTCCTTTAAAAATTACAGTATACAAGGTATCTTGAGATTTGCTTAAAGGAGTAAGAAAGCTTCAGGGAAACAGTGGGGGTTAAAAACTCTGAAGGTGTACCTAGGGGTCTGCTAATACAGTGGCATCAGGGTCTAGAACTAGCTGTTCTCCATTGCTGTGAAGACCTGCAGCCCTCTTTTTTCTGATAACTGTTGATATACACTCATCAGCTAGAGGTGTCTAAAAGTTAGGTATCTACAATATAGCATTATAACATATGAGCATAGAATTGACAGAACAGTGTTTCTATCACATCTAGCATATAGCATAAACATATGGTAGTGATTGGGAAGCATCACAGACGTAAGGGGAACAAACAGAGGCTAAGCTTTCATATAAGCACACAGATATATTTAAATGTTACTGCTTTTTAATAAAATAAATACATGATATGGAAGGCTGTAAACAGCAGTCTTACCAGGGCTTTAAAAAGCAGACTGGCAAAGACATTTGCTAAAGTTTTCAAGGCATATTTTGCAAAGAAAAAGAGGAAGAGGTTAATATAAACCCAACTGCCGGGCATTGGAACTACCACCAATTTTATCAGTTTGGGTTTCCTCGCTTAATGAAAGCACTGATATACACTTTCATCCCTCAAATAATATTTTACAGGCCAAAGTTTATGGCACCCCAGAAATATTTTTTTGTTTACCAGGCTTGTAACTTTGCCAATCAGCTTGTTAAAATAGGAAGAGGTTCTGACTGCCTGCAGGGCATTGATCCTGCCTGCACGTGATTATGAGCTATTTTATTCCTGTTACACTTCAGCAGAGATAGGTCACTGTCTTATTAATCTAACAGCACTGTGCCAACAAAGTACTCGGGACAGGCCTCTGGCTTAAGGCCTGGGCTGCTCCACACTGACACGATTTACCGGAGGGAGGATTACCTAGGAAATGTGATAGATGGAGGAGGGCATGAGCGTTTTAGCCACTAGGAAACAAAATCACTTTGGACTCATCCTGCAAGATCAGGAAAGTTTCACAGGGAGTGGTTTGCTCACTGAGCTCTCCTTGTGTGTGGTGGCAACCCCTTGAGGGGCTCAACTTGGAGAGGAAAAAAGCCCCCTCCCTCTCCAAAGTGAAGGTAGTCAGGTTTGCCCTCCTCCTCACCCAATGCATGGCCAGCCCAAGGATACCCAAGGGAGAGGGGGGAGTGTGTTTCATACCTGAACTGGAACTGCTGTTTTTCTGCTTTGTGTTTTGCCGAGACTCTTTCATCCACGGGAATATCTGTTTGGACATCGTGGGCGAGTTAAGAGCTGGGCTTTTGGTGGGGTTGGCCGGGGCAGGGTTGCTGCTGGCATTTTGAGATGGCGATGTGGAGGACGGAGGTGGAGGTTGTGCCTGCTGGGCTGGAGGCGGCTGCGGTGGGGCCTGTGGGTCAGCAAGGCTGGGGGGCTGGAGAGGCTGGCTGGGGAGGGTCCTCATGCAACTCTCACTGATGTCATTGGCCTTGTGGTGGGACACAGAGCTGCCAGGGGACTGGAGGGAGCACGCGGGGCGGTGGTACTCAGTTTCCACAAGTGATGAAGATGGAGGATATTGCTGCTGACTCGCATTATAAGTGAAACCATTTGCTCCTTGGTAAGGGTAGGCACCATAGATTGCAGAGCTGTCGTAGTAGGTCGCTTTTTGCATTTCGTTGTTTCCCAATATTTATTTCGCAAACTGACAGGGTCTTGACACCCTTGGAGAATAACATTGGCACCCCTCTGTCACGTGGCACTCTTCCTCCAATGGCCTCTCCGGGCAGACCTGGGGTGTGGGGAGAGCAGAGCAGGGTGAAGAAATGGTACAAATCCATCTTACTTTCAATAGCTAAGTGACATGAAAGCCATAAAAGAAAAAGTGGTCAGCAATATTTAGCAGCATGACTTGGCCTCAGGCACAGAGCATTTCGATATAAAAGCTGCCTGGATTTTCTGGCAGCTACAAATATGTGCTTTGCTGCATCGGGATAAGGGCTTTCTAGGTTTTTTTCTTTCTTCTTAAGAAACAGGGTAGGGCACCACATGGCAAAAGGGTTGATAGTTTATCATCGAGAGGCTGTTTTAATACCGGTCTCTGAGATAAGGGTGATCGAGGAATTGGTAATGTGAAGGGGCTGGGCTGTTCCTTCATTACAGCTCTAGGATCAAACCCCCTCCTGTAATGAGCACCTTTTTATTTTTAGCCTTTCTCTCCAGGTTATGGTTCTCCATACAGTTTCAAAGGAATATGCGACATCGTTCCCATCTACGTGGGGCAGGGGCAGGAGCAGAGTGGAAAGGTTTCCTAGCAGAGTGGAAAGGTTTCCTAGCCAGGGATATTTACAACCCCCGATCCCAAGTGACAGATTTTGGCTCGTCTATGAAATGCTCGATGGGAAAATAAACAAAGCCAGCTCCTTGTCCCACCCGAGCCCGCACACCACCCCGAGCCGCCCAGGTCACGCACCCCCCCAGCAGCGGTTTCTGCCCGGGCGCGCCTCTGCCGCCGCCCAC
>NW_008601326.1:11526-19737 GCF_000691845.1 Merops nubicus | reverse complement strand
CAGAAGCCGCTTTCGGCGGCGACCCGCAGACCCCCGGCGCGGGGTTCGGCTCTGATGTCCCGCTCCTGCAGGGGGAGGGAAAACATCTCGCTCGGGAACCGAGCTAATCAAGCAGTCGGTATATAAAACCTTGTGTTAAATGTGCCTTTTTTTTTTGGGAAAGCATGAGTGCACAAACCTGCCCGAGCTGAGGTCTGAGGAGCTATTCCTGTGTCCCAGACCATCCAGAAAGCTTCAAGAAACGTCGAGGGTGGTGCTCTGGCACCCCAGCGCTGAGTTTTGCCTGTTCTCAGCTCAGGGGCAGATGTCTGCTGTAGCTTCTCTCAGAGGCTCTGCTGAAGGGTGTCCTCCAGGGATCAGGAGTTAGTTTCACAACCTGCCTCGTTTGCTGAGTGTTGGGGACTGCAGGTTAGATGATTTTTTCTCTCTCTCTCCTAGAGAATGCAAAGCCACATCTTTATGGAAGGACATCTGGGCCACGGCTGGAGACTAAAATAAGGTGCAGCAGTAACACTGGCTGGGTGGGAGACAACACAAGTGTCTCTGGAGCACAGTGGTGTGCCCCAGGCCCTGCTGCCCTTTACTGGGGGTAGGGAATGAAGGATGGCAGTTGATTCCCCTAGATTTTAAGATTTTAACCCTCATGATGGGATCACTAAAAGCAAAGTCCCCTCGTGCTGCCCTCCATCCTGCTGCCACTCCCCTCCTGTCATGGAGAGGTGCTGGCTGGAGTAGGAATAGCAGTGACGGGTGCCTGATGCCATGCGTACAGCAAAAATAGATGTGGTTGGACTGTGATGATGCAAAGCGAGAAGAATCCTTTCTCCTCCAATTTCTTCATCTTTGCTTTCAGTGCAGGTCCTGCCGTGCTGCTCTTCAGCAGCAGGGCTGGGGGCTTTTCCATCCACAGCAGGTTTTTTGGGCTGGTTTTAGGCTGAAACGTCTTGATAACGTCCTTTAAAAATGGGCTTACCCTCTTTCACGTCATTAATTCATCCTCAGTGAGGAGCTAGGGACAGTAATGGGGCAGGGAGCTGCTGTTTCATCACGTGAGGTCATTGCTGCTGGGAAGCAGCAGGAGAAACCCAAGGTTTTTGGAGGAATCAGTGCCCACAGGTTGCAATACTCATTTATGACTCGCTGCTCAGGTCTTCTCCAGGAGCTGGATGTGACATAAGAAGCCTCCTGCAATTCCCAGCGTGATCTCATCCCTCCTGCCCCTCGTTTTTGATGTTGCAGAAGGAGCTCAACAACCTTCTTCAGATGTTTTCCCAGCCCTATGGAGCTGCTGGTCTCTTTCCCAGGGTTTTGGCGTGGTCCAGATTGGATGGCCAAGGGAATGATGTGCTTTGGGGAGGAAGATTTAAGAGCACTGATACAAAATAGCTGGTGAGGCAGCAACCACACAGGCAAAGCTCGGGGTAAATGGTCCTGAAGAGGGTGCAGGACCCAGCAGGGAAGGTGTCTGCTGGGGGCAGACCTGGAGGTGGGACGTGCAGTGAGGTCACTCCTCTCTGAGGAGAGGTGCTGACATGGAACAAGTCTGGGTGGAGGTGGCAAGACTGATAAAAAGAGCAAAAAAAACCTTGAGAGCCAGGGGAGGTTTGTTTAGTCTGGAAGAGGACAAGATAACGGGCTTGTGTGGGTGAAGGGGCTGCCTTGAAAAGAGGGGAGAAATTAGGCAAAAACCCAGAGCTTGTGTTTGATCAGATAGGGGAAGAGGTGGAGGCCAGACTGTTCCTCTGCTGGAGATTTTGGGAGGAGGCAGGACGGACAGCTGGGACGACCACATTTCCCCTGGTGCTGGAGCTGGCCTCAGGGGTTGCTGAATCACCCCTGAGCTCAGGCTGGAGGAGCTGGCCCTCAGCTCTGTGTCATCCTGAGCTGTTAATAACCCTGTCTCAGAGCAGGCACGTTGAGAGTGGGGTTTCATCACCCTTTTCTGATGGACTGGTGTTACTGGAGCCTTAAATCAGGGGGCTGGGCTCCTGGCAATAGATGGTTTAGGGAGGGTCATCCATGTTGGGATCCCCCCTTGGATCCTGCAGCTGTAGGTCCTATCCCTAGAGGGTGTTGGGAATAGGACTGGGAAAGGGGCAGCAGGGAGAGGGAGGATCCTACCTCGAGCCAATGGGAAGGCTGTGGGGAAACCATCATGGTTGAACCCAAAGTGAGGCTTCCCTGCCAGCAGACAAGGAAATGACATGCCTGCTCTTTATTTTCTCCTTCCTACCCAATGGCAGATGACTCTGTGAGCAGAAACTTGCCACAGAGAGAGACTGGTGCATGCTGGTGGAGCAGCTGTCACCTGCCCTCCACCCCTGAGTGCCAAGGATGAGACACCAAGAGGCTGGAGCAGCCTGAAGTTGAACTCCCAACAGAGCACTGGTGAACTTGCCTGCAAGGATCTTTTGGCTTTTAGAAACTGGGAGGTATGGGTGTCTAGGAGCAACACCTGCCAGGATGAAGCAGCAAAAAGAGTCAGCTTCTCCTGGCTCTGAAAGCTCCTCTGTTGGGTCAGTACTTGTCTTTCATGCAACCCATTTGCTGGAGTTGAACCATGAACCACAAAATAAATTGCTTGAACTCAAATTAAGGAATTGCTGTGGAAAAGAGGATTTTTAGGGACTTGAGGAAATTGAGTGGGAGGGTGAAAGCTGCTGCACTGCTTGTGCAGGAGGTGCCAGGAGAGGCACTGCCCTGGGCTCAGTTCCCTCTGTGCAGTGTCCCCTTGGACCCAGACACTCTCAGGACCCAGCTTCATGTTAATTTGTAGGAATGGGAGGATGCTCTGAGGGCAGCAACAAACAGTCAGATGATCTGAGCTGTCACAAACTGCACCAGGAGCTGTGAAAGCCTCATTTTACTACGACATAAAGCAGCTGACCAAAGGACATATTCTTGACTCTGCATTTGTCAGCCCCTGCTGAGTGACTCAAAGGAAGCCCAAGACCACAACCAAGAATATGCAGTGAAAGGAATGAAGAGACTGCCTGCTCTGGGAAGAACAGCCAGCTCCAGAGGGTGGGACTCCACCTTCCCAGGAATGCTCCTGCATGGAGCCATAAGGTGAACTGTGGCCCCAAAATGCTCACAGGGACCTAGAGCAGAGATCTGGGATGCTCCCAGCACAGGATGTGTAACCCACTTGGGTTAGGGATGTTACTGCCAACATAGTGAAAAATAATCACTGCAAAATCCTGTCATCCAGTAAAAACTGGTAAGAGATTTATCCAAAAAATATCCAGGTGTTTGCAAAACCCTTCCTAAGACACCTCATGGACTGCTGTTAGCTGCCCTGCTCTCCAGGGAGGCTTTATTTCTTCAGTCTCTTGCCTTGAGTGATTGCACAGGAGTTGTCAAACTGAATCTGAGAGCAAAAGGGCAAAGTGTTTTCTGCCCTACCTGATTGATTGTGTCCAGAAGTGAGTATAACATTCTTTTTACAGAAAAAGAATATTCCCACCCTCAACCAATGCAGAAAGCTCCATAAAAAGAATTACTCCTAGATCTAACTGCATGAAATTACTATGTAGTGTTTGCCCCAGGTCTTTTAAACCAGAGAGTAGCTGAAACCCAAAGTGAGTGGTTCAGTGCTGATTTTAAAAACCAGAAATGGACACTGAGAACTCAAAGTGCAATTTAGCCTTCATGGGACAGGAAATATCAGGTTATTCCCAAAATCTTTCAAATCTTGCACAGAATTTTCCCCTAGGTGGATGAATTTTGTGAATGCCAGTAGACAACAATCATCCTACAGTGGTAGGGAACCATCATTTGAGTTGTCTTAGACATGTATATGCAGATAAAGATGCACTCTTAGAAACTAGGACAAAAGAAAGAAGAAAAATCAAGTGGACTAAATGCTATTTCATTGCCCTAAGTGTAGGTTACCTACATTCATTCTGATTTAGAGGTCTCCATGTTACATCTGCTGACAGGTCACCCACCTCAAAGCTCAACAGCATTACCAGGAGTTGACTGTGAGTACTGCTCTGTGTCTACAGTGCTGCCAAACAACAGTTCCTGCTCCTGTGGAATTTGCACCTGGGCTTCTCCACGTACCTGAGGGTAGTAGATTTAGAGAACAACTACTCAGCAACACAAATTTAGGCTGATTTTTACTTTGGGGCTTTTAACAATATTCCAGAATACACAGCATTAAGTGTTTTTAGCCTCTTTTTAACCTAGGACTTATACTGGGCAAAAGTAAGTAGGAAAAGAAAAAAACCCAAACTTCTTTATTTGATTTTTTTTTTTCCACTTTTTGAAAGCATTTTACACAGGTTTTGATCTTCAGAATAACTTGTAATCAGTAGAAAAAACTAACTGAACAGTTTTTTACAATAGAAACCTTTCAGGAGTCAAAATGGAGACTAAAAAAATACATGCAAAACATACTCCTCTCAAAACACAACTTGAAACAAAGCACCAAACTACACAAATATGCAGAATGAAACAGCATTTTAACATCACAGAAGTAGTCTTCATAAAAGGTGTAAAAGTCACCTATTCACTAGGCACTGTTCACTTGTTTAAACAGAAGAGACAATAAAAAAATATTGTCCACAAACTTGCAATTTCAACTCAAAGGCTGCAGCTAGAAATTCCTCTACATGTCATGCTTCAATAGCGACCTGGAAGAAAAGAAAATACACCAGCTGTTAGGCTTAAAGAGTTCCACCTAAATTCATGCCTACCTCTCAAATCTGCATGGAATTCAAGAGCCCTAGGTCTGGGACAAAATCCAGCAGTCAGTACAGTAAGTTCTTTTGTGGAAGCCCCCCCAGAGAAGCAGCTGCCCCCTGTGGCAGCTCCCCTTGCTATCAGTAGAAGCAGTTACACTTGTATTCACTTGGACACTGGGGGTCAATGTCAGAGCACATCCCATTCTGCACTCTGTAGCCATCACAAAGGGAGTGTGCCAGGAATGTTATCGTGTTTTAGGAACTTTCTGCCATCAAAATGCAGCTTTATCTTCCAGGCAAATAAGCAATTCAGGGGAAAAAAAAAGCCCTGTTGGGACCTTGGGTGAAGATAACCTCCTTAACGTGTTGGGAAACTCAGTTTCAGTAGCAGAACAAGGGACGTTTGGGTTCAAAGCTGAACCACACTGAATTCCAACGACCTTGGGTGAAGATAACCTCCTTAACATGTTGGGAAACTCAGTTTCAGTAGTAGAACAAGGGACGTTTGGGTTCAAAACTGAACCACACTGAATTCCAATAGTCTTTTACAGACACAGGAGCTGAAAAGGGGAGTTGAGGCCAAGGGGAAAGTGGGTGCTGAGATCTGAGCTACTTACGAGGCGAGTAGGAGCGAGACCTGGAGCGAGACCTGTAGCCCCCACGGCTGTAGTAGGGGGAAGGGGATCTCCTCCTGAGGAAGGGGGACAGAAACAAGCCCTGGTTAGAGCCTGGGGCAGGGGAGGGGGGGCACCAGCTTCATGTGGGTGCCTCCCACTCCATCCTGCTATCACAAGTGTATTTGGGAAAGCTAACAAGCACGTGAATAGCTCATCAACAGTTCCACTGGATAACAAAGCAAAGATTTTAATTGAAGTTTCTTCTGAGATGAAGAATTTATTTGACTAGCAGTCACTGCTACAACCAACCCCACTCCTAAACTAGCCCAAATCCAGGCAGTCCCAAATTCTGCATTTCCCTGTCTAGTTCCACTAATAATGAAAAAAAAACCCAAACAAATATTCAGGACATGATTGTCTTGGCATAAACCACAAGTTTTCCCTGCACAAAGCTGCACTAACTGGTCCCTGTACTCATCTCACCCCTTCACATAGGGACAAAGGAACCTCTGAAATCAACTGCACTGCTAACAAGAACTGCAAGTACTCAGCATCCTCCCAATTTCTGTTAATAAGTGGAAAGGTTTTCTAGACCTGATTCACAGAATACTCAAAAAAAAATACCACATTAAGAATATTTCCACTGAGGATGAGACACTGAAAGCTTTCCTAACATACCTGTAGAACTGATCCCTGTCTTGAACAGCTCTCCATCCTCCTCCTCCTCCACCACCACCTCCTCTGTGAACACAAAAGCAGAATGGCTTTTGACAATTTTAAAAATAAAAAGGGCATTGTACAAGCAAAAAGCATCAGCAAGCACAAGAAAATGATGTCAAGACAAGAAAACATTGCTTCCTGCAGTGAATAATGCTGAATGACTCCATTATGTTTATTTTTATGCATTCCTGGAATGAGCTGGCTCAACTTGGTGTCAAGGAACAGCTAAAGAGGACTCATGTTCCACCTGACCCAATATTGTATTGTACAATGTCCTGCTCTCTAAGGAGCAGCAATTTAAGATGGGTACATAGCCTTCATTTCTAAGGCCACTTCTCTTCTGAGATGCTTACATACTAGAGGCAAGCAATTTTAATAAGTTTTTGTTTAAAAGTAGCAAGATTAATTCAGTATCCTGAAGAAAAAGTTGATTCCAAGGTGGAGGCAGGAAAAATCCCACACCCTTTTAACACTCCACAGTCATGTTTAAACAGGAGCATTTAAGAACTGGTGTACAACCTCTCCTTAGACAGAAGCTGCCTAGAACTAAAACAATACACCACAGCATTTAACAGTGCTAAGAGGTTGGGCAAGTACCTCCAGGGATTTAGATACATACAACATTACCAGGAGACTAAATCCAGTTTGGGTTATGAAACAGTCACTGCCACAGATGTCTCACAGCAGCTCAGAAAGGCCATAAATCATGTAAAGGACAAAGAACCCTCAGAACACCACACTTTCAATCAGCTGCTCTTTTTTTTTTAAAAGTCTTCTTCATTTGGTACATAGCCAGTGTGCAAGTTGGGTTTTTTTAAGCCTGTTTTTCAGTTTACAGATAGGGCTTCTCCAGACATGATTAAGCATCCCATGGTAACGAGGAGAAATGAAAGTTCTAGCATGACAATTCCCATTTGAAATCGATTTTCCCTTAAGGCTTCATTACACAGAGGGCAAGGAAGGCAAAAGAATGGTTACCAATTGATTTTCTAGGGTGGAGCACTAGCATGCCACGCTGACTGCATCTCTGACCACTCTATCCCCTCCTCAAGGGAGAAGTCACAACACCACACCTCCTCTCCCCCTTCAACCAAGAGCTGCAGGATGAGAGGGTGGGTATCTCATCTAGCCAGCCTGCTCTCACTCCCCTACAGCACGTGCTGTGCTCTCCTTTGGGCTCAGTCACCACCACGCACCCACCGCTGACGCAGTTACAGCTTGTGATAAGATGTTTTTCACAAACATCTGAGCCACTATCAGGAAGGAAAAAAATCCTCAAACTTATGCACTGAAGACTCAGGGTCATGTCATAGTCTAAACAAGAAATAAATCACATTTTAAGAACATGCAAGCAACAAACAGTGCATTCTGAAGACACCAAACATGCCCTGAGTGACCCTTTGTGGTAGAACAAGGGAATCTGTAGTATCAGGAAGTGCAGGAGACAGACCAATGGTGTGAAAGTCTTCCTAAAGGCTGCACAGCCCCACATCTTTTGCTAGTCTTTAGGCACCTTTACTATCCTGATAATGATTTTAATTCCTTCTACACCTAGAAAGCAGCAGCAGAGTGCACTGAAAGCTAGGATCACAGAATTTATTGTTTCCTGTCTTTGAGCTGTTGTGTGACAGTACAACCTGAATTCACCTATTTCCATGAATACCCAACTGCCATCAGGGAACAATCAAATCCACCCATTGCTGATGCATTTAAGCTTTGCAAACCACTTAGAAGTACTACTATAGAATTCTGAAACCACAGGAACACTTGGTAATTGCAAACAGAAAAGATTAACTCCTGTATCTATGTCCAATTTAACAGTGTCCCAGAAAGTGTGAGGACTTCACAGGGGCCAAGTGTTGTTGGCACTGAATGGAAAATGCAGAAGACAAACTTGATCACCAAAACCAATGACATACCAAATGTTTTCAACAGTTTTTTGCACAAACTTGACTAGCCCTCAATATTCAGCCCTCTGAATATTCATCTCTTTCAGAAGATGAGTCTGCTCTATCTACTATGCAGTTGAGATAGAGATACACAGGATGATCTGCTGAACAGATCTAGGTTGTAACTGAGGAAAGCAGAGCTCAGAGAGCAGCTGAATTTTGGCTCACCTGTATGACCTGCTGTAGTAGTCACGATCATCATACCCTCTGTCGTAGCCTCTGTCGTAGTAATCTCGT
>NW_008601326.1:0-11513 GCF_000691845.1 Merops nubicus | reverse complement strand
AAGAGCTGCACTTAGGGAGCTGTGAAACACCCTCTGCTGTGCTGCTCAGCACTGTGCACTGTTTTAACTGGGTTAGATCAACTCTCAAAGCTCCTTCTGCAAGGACTTTCCAATTAAACTGCACCACACATCTGCTCGGTTAGTATTTCATTCACTCCTGAAAACTTGAGCTTGGAAAAAGATCTTAAGATCTGAAGGTACACAGTAAAAAATTTAGAAATTGTAAAAAAATTAATCCCTTCTACTTAAGGAGCTGGGAAAATGTGCAGTACTACTGGTGGCTGTCCAAATCTAACCTTCTTTTCTTTTTTTTTTTCCAATTCTGAAAAGTCTCTTGTATCAATAGAGGTTTTTTAGTTTTCAGAAGCTTTGCCAGATAACCACATCAGTGTTAGCACAGTTCTTAAAGAGAGTTAAGAAAAACCCAAACAAATTGTAATTAAGCATCAACAGGGATTTTTGTGGTTTAGTTTCTAGTACTGGAAAACCCACATAACATACAGCACCCAAGTCAAAAACAGGAAAACAGGTTTTAGAACAGTGCACTGATGTAAAACGAGGAAAAAACACTCAAAATCACATCTCCTAGGGGGGGATGCAGAAGAGTTTTTACCAAAACACAAGATAATTAATCCTGTCCCGTACTAGTCAAAAAAACCCCACACAGGTAACTTACTAAGTGGGTCTTCCCATATAGATTCCAGGGGTAGGTGTGTGAGGTCTTTTTGTGATGGAGAAGTCTACCCGGATCCTTCTTCCATCCAGCTCCATTCCATTGGCACGTTCCTTTGCCTAAGCAGTGAGGAAACACAAGCTCTAGGTATGGACTTTGTCATCAACACCAGGTTCTAACCCCTGGGTCAAGTCAGTCCTAAACTGGCTCAGCTAGGATGTGAGTGTTTCACTGATGCCTTACACCCAACACTGAACAAAGCCCACAACAGTGTTGGATAGAAGCTTCAGCAGCTACCTAAACATCACTTTTATGGCATGAAAAGCCTGAGAGCAACATAATTTAACAATTGTTTCAGTACCTCTGTTTCTAACATGATTAAGAGGAACCTTTGAGCTTATGTAAGCAGATGTAACTACTCCAACACACAACATGAAGCAAAGCATGCAGAAGTTGAGCACCCTGATAGAAAGCTCTGAAATGGCCACCTGATTCTGAGGTGCCCAGTATTTTTTAGGCCCCCAAGCTATGTCCTGCTACAGAATACACATCCCAGCAAGTGAGACCACAGCAAACATGCTACACATTCTGTACTCCAACCTACCTCCTTTGCATCCTCCACGTTTTCAAAGTACACAAAGGCAAATCCCCTCGAGCGCCGAGACTGCTGGTCATACACAATGGAGACATCAGCAATGGGACCATACTTGGAGAAGACTTCTCTCAGATCTCTTTCTGTGGTGTACAGGCTCAATCCAAACACGCCGAGGCAACAGTTTGGGTCAGGATTTGCCTGAAGGAAGAAAGAGAGAGATATTAGAAGAAAATGGCTCATGTCTGCAGTACAAGGTATCTCACAAGTTGTGACTCTCAGAGCTTCAAAACAGAACAACAAAAATATACTGCCAAGATTCAGGTTGGGTCAACTTGTTGATGGACACTGTTACAATCAAACCTACAGATACACAAGCCTCCTTCACAGCAATACTCTGCATTTCTCCACAGTTGCAGCACCTAACACATGTATTTGAAGTTTTCCCCTCCAGAGGCTAGCTGATGACTACTGAATGTGGAGATACAGACACACTCAGAGGATGGGATCACACCTTCATTTGTGTCAGTGACTACTTTTCCCCCTCCTTCAGCACAAAACACCACGCTCAGCCACCTGAGCCTGTAAAGCAGCTAGAAGCAAGCTGGTTTGCATGCTCATTTAATAAATAAAGACATATCAAAAAAAGCTTTAAAATATTTTAGGGTTTTTGGGTTTCTAATCAAGAAAAGAAAAAGCACAAATATTTCTCCCTCCTATTCCACCCCCATCCTTCAGTGCACACTCTTCCTCATTTATTTTTGCATGCTCATTTAATAAATAAAGACATATCAAAAAAAGCTTTAAAATATTTTAGGGTTTTTGGTTTTCTAATCAAGAAAAGAAAAAGCAAATATTTCTCCCTCCTATTCTACCCCCATCCTTCAGTGCACACTTTTCTTCATTTATTATGGCAGGTACAGTGACAACAGCCTGGCACCTGCCAAAAACCAACCACACAAGACACCCATCTCACAATCCTGGGCAAATTATGGAGATCCCCAGCTTATCAAAAGCCAGATGACAATTAATATCAATGATATCTTGTGGCTAGACCTGATGAGGAAGCGGAATGTTCTTCTGGCAAGCCCAAATGAATTGAGTGAGGGATTTGGGGATGGATCGTGGCCCACGTGGAAGGGATCTGCCCTGGTGACAGCCATACCCTGTTGCCAACGTGTCTCCTGCGGGTAGACATGGGGGAGTGGCTGTGGCTGTGCCGGCGCCGATAATCCCGACTGTAGGACCTGCTCCTGGACCTCCTGTGGGAGCGGGAGCGCGAGCGGGAGCGGGTGTAGTGTCTGCGGGAGCTCCTCCTCGACCTAGACCTGAGGGAAAGGAGGACAGAGGTACAGTGCTGCCTTTCTTTGGGGTTTTAAACCTTCAAAAATAGGCCAAACGAAAAGCCCCAATTGCTGTTCTCTAAAAAATATGCATACATTATTCAGCTGTCATCAGTTTAGTCCCTGCTCAAGGAGTGTGTGCTAAACTTTTACAGTCAGAGTACTACAGATGCTCTCAGAGCATTTCTGTTGCACAACACAAACCTCAACTTCCATTTTAGTTAGCTTTATGTTCCCCTATAGCTTTTAACCTTCTCTAATGAAGCTGTCTTGATTTGATCCAGTATATGCCTAGAATATTCACAGCAATATTGAAATAACAATAGCTGGGGTGGATTTCTTTTAAAGGCAAGAAGAAAATGGAACAGGAGTAAATAAGACTTAAGATAAAGCATGCACAACTGCAGAATTCTACCCTTCTGCTTATTCTAGTCCTCAGAATAGCACTGCTTCAGAGATACAGAAAAGCAAATAGACTTTTTACACAGTGCCCAATTACAGGCACCTAAGTCTGGCAAATGCCACTGAAGAAATTAAGCAGCACTAGGCTTATTTATTGAGTATTCCACTAGGTATTTGGCATTAGCTGTTCATGAATGCTTACAAGTTCAAACTTCCAAGTGTATTTATTTAGACAAAGGTGTAACTGCTTAGTAATTTCAGCCCAGCCCTCCTTAGAACAGTTCCAGATGTTTTCCAACAGCACTACTCTGTGGAGATGAGATTCTGAAACAATTCCTTCCACTAAACTCTCAGCCCTCCCAGCAGTGACAATCTTGGTTGAAAAGCTGGTCAGGCACTTCAACTGTAGTGAGCCTGGGGCGCTGATGATCACTGGATAATCTGCCTTCCACACAACTACAAGGAAAGCTGCTGCAAGGCTGCTAAGTGCAATAAACTGTACAATATTCAAAGGTTCTCAGTCATAAACTGTTAATCTTTAGACTCTTGTTTGTCTTTTAAATTTCTTTCCTCTAGTTTGTGGAAGCCAAGTCAGTGGAGTAGTGGCCAAGACCATGAGCCACCATCATTGCACAGCATGTTTCCCACAATGCCACCACTGCACTGGCATGAGGGAAGCTCCTGACCTGAACCTTGTTCAATCCTGAGCATTTAACAGCTGCTTCCACAGACAGGATTTCTAACTAGGGAAGAGTCACCAGACAGCCAAACTGCAGGACATACACTCTAAGTTACAGGCCTTCTTAAACAAAAAAGCCTTCAGCCTCACCACCAGTGAGCCAGCTGAGTTCTGCCTTCCTCCACTTGGAACATACAGACTTGTCCAGGAAAAATCACTTCAGCATGTCCTGCCTGTTAAAGTTCTAACTATGTATATAAGAATAAAGTGGTTTTGGCAACTGAAAGGAAAAAAATCCCAAAAGATAACTCCCTTGAGGCAGGGAAGACAGTAAAGAGAGAAATAATTAAAAAAAAAACAAACAATCAACATGTGCATACAGCCACATTTCAACTGCTAACATAAAAAAACCCTTAATGCAAACACAGAACTGCTGGTTCCAGGTGACAGAATGCACCCGTGACACTGAACAAGAGCTGGACACTCCTAAACCAGGGAATCCACCATGTGAGAGAACAAGGCTCATTGTAAACAGGCACTGCTTATACTGCTGCCTTAAATGTCATGCTGCCATTATTCTCTGCAACTGAAAATCCTGTTCTTTTGTTCAGAGTTCTTTAGACTTCACAGAGTCAGCCAAAGACAAGATGTTCACTACCCTGATGATGCAAATCTCTAAAAGCAGATTTTTAAATCAAGCACACCCAACACCCTAACTGATAAATACACCAGGACACAGATCTGTTCCCAAAATCAAAGTTTAATTCAGAAAACTGGTCACTCAAAAATACATTTGCAACAGCAAACTACCAAGAAGCATGGACGTTCTCACAAGGTTATTCCTCTGGTGAGAGGAAGTTAGATGACCTGCTCTTGATCATGTCCAAATGTGTGACGGCACTGAAAAAGAGATGCAAGTATTTTGGTTCTAAATATGTGTTTTGACACAATTCTGCCCAGGTCTGCTAATGAACACAGTAACTCTGCAATATACCTCCAGTCTTTCCAGCCCTAGGCATTTTCAAGACAGCTGTTAAATGCTCAGGAAGCTGTAATGTTCATAAGCTTCTACTTTTGTTAATCCCAGAGTCAGTTGGCAGGGTATCATTTAAAGGATGATCTCCTGTAAATGATTTGCCAGGTCTCTTAGAAATTCTACACCTTGTATTTGCTTCTTCCAGCATTTTATACAATTTGTGATTGCATTCTTACAACACTATTATGGTTATTCTGCAAGTGAGAAACACAGTGCTTCAAAGAGTAAGGGAGACCCTAAGGGTTATTATGGATTAATGTCCAGGATGTGCTGGGCTAGGTCCTGACTTGATTGTTATTTGAAAATTAAAAGGTTCCACACGTGTGTTTTGCAGTCTCCACCCTCAGAGATTTCCAAAACCCAGCTGGATAAAGCCCTGAGAGCACGGCCTGAGCCCAGAGCTGTCTATGAACCTTTCTCTACCAGCAGTTCCAGGCCACCCTAATGTCACACTACGTTAAGCATTATACCCTACCAAATATTTATTAATTTGCCATATTGGTTTTGCACTACAGGGATCATGAGTGCAACTACTTCACACCTGTGACTACACCTGAACTACACAGAAAAGACAAGCTGACCCTAGTGTCCAGATTTCCATACATTTTTCTTCTCACAAAAGCCTTTCAAACTGATCACTTTGGTTTTGCAAGGAGACCTGACCAGGGTATCTGACAGAGTTTTCCATCATGGGTGACTGCTATAGCAAGTTTGTCTTCCCAAGTTGTCATTCTTCCTCCAGACTGACCCCCAGGCTTTACAAAATATGTACTTCTTACATGACACATGCTACAGCCAAAGCAGGTAGCAGTGATGCTTATAGTCCTATTTCTAGACCATCAGTATGTTTGATGTCTCAGTTATGTCTCCTAACAGGAGTTCTACTACTGCATACAGCTTGTTTAGCAGGTGAGCTTAACATAATACTATAAGCCATCTACTTTCTCCACAACTGTTTTTGAGCATTTGGATGGAAAGCTGTATAATCTTTAAAGCTTCCCAGATGGTTAATTTTTAAGTTAAATACATATTTAAAAGGCCAGACAGATGCCTGTTAAAATTCACACTTATCTCTACTGCTGCTTTTTTGAGGAACATATCATTAACTACTCCAGAAACATCACATCCAGTGAGTTAATACATTAATGTGAGCTAAAATGGAAAAAATCTATTGATGCACTTATTTAAATAAGCAAAAAAGCTAAGACCTTTGTGCTTTGTGCTCAGAAACTGGCCATTAGTTTAAGACTTACAAGCCAGGCCACCTCCACACTCTACCAACAGAGACACAAGCCTATGTAGCCAACTGCCTCTTCAAAAAAATGTAACTTCATAGTTGAGCTTTTCCAATCCTGAAACCACACGTGCCCCTTTTACATTCAATGCCCACAGATCACTAGTTATCTCTGCAAACACAACTGGGCTAAGCTGGATTTCAGTTCCCCTCTGACACAACCATCCGACTTGCGAAGAGGAGGAGGAGGAGGAAGAGTTAAAAGAAGTCGACTCACCTGGATTCAGACCTGGATCTAGATTTTGACCTGGACCTCCTGGAGTCCTCCTTAGAGCGAGATCTTGCAGGGGTGTGCCTCCCCGACTTGCCAGACCCATGAGCACTTCCACTTCTGGAAGCAGAACGGGATTCCTGCACGCAGATAGCGAAAGCCTCATTTGTACACAGGTTCTCCTTCACCTAAGGTCTGTCAACAAGCTCCAGCGAAATAATTGGTAAAAAAAATTCATAGCTATGTGTCCGGGCAGTTGGCATTAGAACTGCCTAGATTTTTTTTAAGAAGGTGTTTTATTTTTTTATTATTTTTTTTTTTCCCTGGTAGACACTTCTTTACCCTGCATATACTTGTTGCTATTAAACAGATAATGCATGCATGTTTAGCAAAATATACAGGGACACATAAACAGACTAGTAATTACTTAGCGTAGTGCTTTCAGATTCCAGATTACTTCTTATCTTAACTTCATTTTTATTCCTTTTCTTCATTCTTCCGTTTCAAATTCTGACTTCTTTCATCTTCCCCACTTCACACAAATTGCTCAATATTCTACAAGTGGGACTTCTGGTCTGATAATTAGCATGCATTCACTTTCTTTTTTTTCAAATTTCAGCTTCACTTATTCCTGAGCTTCAAATAATTCTCATTTATAAAACTTGTCAAATGGCGACTTCCGCATTTTCCTTCTTCAACATTAACCTTAATAGAAAAAGAACAGGATGAAGAATATTTAAAAACTCCAGGATAAAATCTAGTGCCAAAACTGAAACTAGAAAAAAAAAAAAATGGTTTTGTGGACTTTTACTATATATGCAGTTCAAGAACTGAAGCTACCAAACGCCCTATTTTATAAACAGATTCGGTCGATTCAGTTTAACTTAGTACTAAGTAACTGAATTTGCTATTTATATCTATATTTAATAGAAAATGCACAGTGGATCAACTGAGTATTTACTCATGAATTCTAAAATTATCAAACTCCCAAGTACTTTGCACGTCAGCCACATACTGAGACAAAATCAAGAAGTGACTTAAGCAAGGTCCCTGCAGCTCAGCTGATGTGCTTTCTGAATGCAGAAAGCACAACCCAGTTGATCTCCCAAGAACTTACAGTTCTATGACTTTTGGGGCCATTTCTTGCATTTTAGAAGGCCTAGTTTCAAGTTTATGAGCACACTCACACCTACTTTGCCTGCACACATGCAGGCTTTCCAAGTAAATCATCATTTTCCACCGACCCCAACAGCAGTTCTGTGTGCCACACAAACACTGGAGTAACACCCCACCTACTCTGTCTGCAATCTTCTCTGCTGAAGGCATAACCTAGTTAGCATTTTCCACTTTTATATGTATTTTTAAATCACTGCAACGACTTCAGTCACAGGGGAAAAGGGAGGAAAACTTGCAGGATAAAGCAGATATTCAATTAAGGCAAGAGCAACAGAAATCAGAAAGTTGGTCAAGGCCACAGTCTTCTGTCAAAATGTTTAAGGTGGTGTTTTAAAACACAGCCACCTCACACACTAATACTGCAAAATGCAGTGCAAGCTTTAATCATTGAAGCTACAAATTACAAATTTAATCTAAACCTTCAAAAAAAGGAGATGAGTTCTCAGTTTAATACATTCATTTGGCCCTAAGAAGGTTTTCAACTCTTTTCAGAAGAGTTAGGCAAAATACTTCCATTCACAAAACGTAATTCTCTTGACTGATTCAGGTTAGACAGAAGGAGCCAAGTCCAAATACAGGTGGTCTAATACAGGACAGGAGAAATCCATGGTGGGAGAGAAGCAGTAGGGAGGATCTTGCCCATAAACATATCCCACATCCTTTTCAGAGTTTTCAGAAGGCAGTAAGTTTTGAAGAAATCAGCAGAGAAATGGTATTAGCATAAGCAAGTGACTGAAGCCTTCATCTATTTGATACATGCTTTTGGATGATCTTTGCTATCTTAAGATTGATGTGGAAACTGGACACCTAGGACCTGAGAAGAAACTCAGGAAACCTCCTAAAGTCCTTTGGATTTTCCAGTTTTTAAACATCCACATTGTTTCCAGACCATCCTTCTTTGATTTATCTTCAATCCACCACATTTTACAGGATTATGGCACTTCATTGCCCCCATCCTCAAAGCAGTTCACTGTACCTCACTCACCTGCTTCCAGATATTATTAAAACTGGTAATAACCCCTAAAATGTCAAAGTTGTCACCCTGCTCACTCTAACCCCCAGCAAACCTCCCTACCCCACATTTCAAGCACTGGGAGCCTGCAGCACTCCAAGCTGAGTTTACTCCCCGTTATACTGACACCCACTAAGGGTTCACACAAACCACTCCCCAAAAAAACCCCAACAGATCCCTTCATCTTTACCAACCATTGTTCCCCTTCACCAGGCATTACCACAATTCAGGTGGAAGCTCTACCAGGGTTAACATCTCTAGGCACAAAGATGTGTCATAGCCACCTACTCTGTAAGCAGGGAACATCACAACAGCAGGATTATTTGGGGGGCAGAGACAGAAAAGGTTTCCACTGACCAAAGCAGCTGTCAGGTAGGTCAGTGAGGTCCCTTTTTTTTCCTCATAGGTGTACAAGTTACAAATTTCAGTTAATTAATTATGTAAGTTACAGGCAAATAAAATTATGAGTATTTTTTTAAAATTAAATCTCTATTAAGATGTATTCCCACTGTTTTCCTGAGGTGCAGCCTCACATTACACGTTATCAAATCTGCAGTCAGATTTATTCAAGGTATAATGGTGCTAAATTATTCCTTCAACCTCTCTACTACTGAATTTAGCAACTGACCCAACACAAGAATTACAGCTTTTGCCCTTCTCCTCCCTGAAGCACAACATCAGATCACTGGGGGAGGGGGGAGAGAGAAGCTGGGAATCCCCTCAGGGAAAGCAGAACAACCACTAGTTTCCAAACTCCACCCAAAAAAAAAAAAAAGACAAGAATGTTTTTTTGAGAAGTCAGGCTAACAGTGAGCAAGGAAGTCCAGCTTCCTCCCACCACCTCTGCCACTCGTGCTGACCTCGTGGGGCTCATGCAGTGCACCAAGCTGGCAGGAAACTCATCCATCAGGAAAGAGCAAACTATTTTCTGGCAGCTTTGGGTACTCCATCAGCCCAAGAAGTCAGATCAAGTGCCAGCTCACGAAGGAGGAAAAAAGAAGCAAGCTATTAGATTGTTTCTAACCTTCTCAAGCTCAAACTGCTTCCTTAGACTTTGCACAATTTAGTAAGAAAAGTATTTCTGAAAAATATTTAAGTACCTTGTTAAGCTGATATATAAATGGAGCATTTAGACCATTCAAGTTACTGTTAGAAAAACTAACAAACCCTCTGACTAGCATATTAAACAGATCAGACACATACCATGTAATCACTATCAGTATCAACTAATTCACAAGATGAGAGTATTTTTTCTCCCTTTAACTAGTAGTCTTCTTTCCAACTCTTCTGTGAGCACAGTTGCAATGAATGAAAACAAAAGTGACTTGGAAAACAGTGGCAATTATTATGGAATACTGACAGGATTTGAAGCATATTCCAGTATTTGAAGTATTGGTAACTTAAGTCTCTTCATTTAGGAAGTTTTCAGAGTTTAATCCCACTATGGAGTGCAAGCTGTGAGAGAATTCTGGGGATGTTTTTTTCCTTTTTTCCTCCCTTTTTAAAGTGTGACACGAGCCAGCTTAAGTTTGTGTTGCTGCTGAAATAGCAAGTCCCATGACTTGTGAAAGCGCCTGGTATTTTTTTCTTCATCCCCAATGCTGCTGTTAGGACTCGTGGCTACCCAATTGAGTCAAACCTGCAAACCAACACAGCTGGAAATGGAATTAGAAAAAAAAAAAAATATAAATTTAGCTGTTTTAATTCCCAGATCTGACTGACTGTACAAGGGAGAAAGCAGGAACACGTTTTCAGGAGCACGATTCTTGTTGGCAGCGTGGGCTTGGAACAGTTTAACAGACATTTCTAAAGTAATATCCTAGATTATTTATCCAAACACTGTCTCTACTCTGCAGAGAATTTGGCACCTCCAACTTGAAACAGTAAAAAGCCACTGACCTAGTAAAATTTAAGCCTTCAAGAAGCAAAAAAATATGATAAATAACACCAGCAACAGCATTAGAAAAGCCACTCCCTGATCTAGCCTGAAACAGCACACTTTGCTAGAGAAGTTTTAACATTTCCACTCATTCTGATTGAAAACACAATGCTGGAAAGTTAAGCTACCACCTTAAACTGGTTTTCGGTCTGACTTGCACAACAGCAATTAAATCAACTCTTAAAAAACCTAACACACAGAAATCCACTCTGAGCAAGACAGAAGGAATACTCCCTCGCTAAAAATATACCAGTTGTAAGGATGACATGAAGACATCAATGAAAAGATAATGGTAGGGGTGGTATGAGTCTATTGTTTAATCCCTGTCTTTCAGTGTTCATTTCCATCTAACATTTTTAGCTTTCTAGAAACCAAATTTTTCTAAGCTAACCTAATTGAAGTAGAAACACTCATACTACTAAAATTATAGTGAACCTGAATAAAAAAGGCCATGTTCAAACAAAGAAACTACAATTCTGTTCTCAGAATTACTATATTCTCTGTATTTGTCACCTCCAGTGAAGGTTTAAAACTGAAACTACCGATCACCTCCACAAATCCCTCTAACGCTACAGTGATTTAAAAAGTTAGATTTATGTTAAAAAAGCAAACAATGCCGCAACGCTGATCCCTGCCCTGCACTTGTATGTGGCAGTAAAAATGAAAGACCTCAAAGGAAAGCGAGAGCGATTCACTAAACAAAAGAACCCCTAAGCAACCGGTATTGCTGACATGTACAAACGTGAAGCTCAGCAAGTCATCGACTGCGAGGTTAGTAAAATTCCATCCAGACAGCAACATCTTGCACTAAGTATGGAATTCAAGAGAACATTTACTGAGGGTTTCTCAAGACAAGGATAGTGCCCTGGCACTGCAAGCATTCAGTCTGAGGCTTAACCCTTCGACTATTGCAATCACATTTATATTAAATTAAGAGACCAAGCCGCCTGGGTGCACGGCTGCAACTACATCAAGAAGCAAAGAGTTAGTATTTTACAAGCAAGCGCGAGAAGCAGCAAATCGGAGCTCAATTCAGAAAGTAATTCACCGAAAGCGGATTGCAACGCGCCTTTGGATAACAAAGACTCAGACTCCTGCCGGCTCGGGGCTTTCCCTCCCTCGCCAGACGTTAACGAGCAGGGCGGGGGGATGGAAG
>NW_008601325.1:0-461 GCF_000691845.1 Merops nubicus | reverse complement strand
GTGAGCTAGTAAGAGAACTCACTAAAAAGATTTGTGTCAGAAAGCAATGAGACATTGAAATAAGGATATTTGTGAGAGACGGAGACAGTTTGGGAGATCAGAAGTATTAAGGCATATCAATAGTTTTTCCTAATATGTGGTCTAATGATGGCTGAGACCACCCAGCTTTAACAGTTATCTGCAATGAAGTATTAAAATTTAGCAATTTGAATTGAGAATGAATTATATACATTTGCATTCCAACTGCTTTTTAGAAGTCATTTTCTAGTGATATCCTAGCTCGATAACTAGTGAAAACTTAGCAAATTTTTTTTTTTTTAATTGTCATCTCTCATAGACATACCAGGCATTATAGCCCTTGGCTCCATTGTCTTCTGCCAGTAACAGCCCTGTCCATTTCTCAGGACTTACGAATCCACAATCATAGCTGAAACTCAGGTGTGAGCCTTCAGCTAGCAACT
>NW_008601324.1:12745-17554 GCF_000691845.1 Merops nubicus | reverse complement strand
AACCCCCACACCGCGCGACCCCGCGCAGCGGATGCGCCCACCTCCCCCCTTCTCCCTCCTCATCTCCTCGATATTCCCAGGGAGGAACCGTTGACCGGGTCCAAGGGAAACAGGGTGGAGAGCAAGGGGGGCTCACCTGGCTCCCTGTGAGGGCCACCTCTACCCCTTCGACTCCCCATTCCTGTGTAAAACCAGCCCGGCTCAACCCCGCATCAATTCACCTGTAGCTATTTCTCCCAGTTAGTAGGTAAGGGAGTGAGCTTTGCCATCACCCTGATAACTCTCTCTTAAACTTGGCCAAATTCTATCAACTTAAGCTTTGTGAAATGGTCCCCTACGCCAATAAAGCCTATTGCTGCTTTCTGTTCTAGAGCAAGGGGCACTTCACTCCTCCTGGGGCAAGCAGGGTCCTAAAGTAGGAATCCACAACAAGGGATTGGAGTGATTTGAAGAGGAATCACTCCTCCTCCCACCTTCCCTTCCTCCCACAGCAGTGGGGATAGCATTAGCTCAAAGGGGGAAAAGCCAAAACAAAAAACAGTCCCTCTTACTAAGGTCTACTTGCTGTAAAAATAATACTATTTTTACGTGTATTGGAAACCCACGTATTTACACTTTACAAATGCCCAGCTTCATAACTTTGTGCGTGCTCTGCGATCTCCAAAGAGTCACTCACCAAAACAGCTTGCCTGGTACCATGTATGTGACAACAGATGCCCATGCTAATCATGACAGATATCCACACGGAAGGGTGACCTTCACCCGTATGTGAGAGATCCAGGTCAGCATCCAGACTCTGCCAATGCTCATGCAGTTGGACAGTGTTTCTTGCTTGAGTTTCTTGCCCACAAGCAGAGAATTTTAAGTAACACCTGCTTTATCTGCATGGCTGTACCTGGGGTGCACCATGGGGATGCAACACAACTTGGAGGGCCTGGCAGCCAGTCCAGTCCCGTCACTGCAGCCAGGAGACACCAGGGCAGCCCCAGCCCCTGGCATTGTTCACCTCTGGGGGAATGGGCCAATGCCAAGTTGGGACATAGGATCATATAATCGTTTCAGTTGAAAGAGAACTTTAAGATCATCAGGTCCAACCATTAACCCAGTACTACCAGGTCACCACTAACCCACGTCCCTCAGCATCACATCTACACGTCTTTCAAAACCCTCCAGGGATGGGGACTCCACCATGTCCCTGACCAGCCTGGGACAGCACTTTACAATCCTTTCAGGGAAGACACTTTTTCCGATATCCAACCTAAACGTGCCCTGGTGCAACTTGAAGCTGTTTCCTCTTGCCCTGTCACTTCTTACCTGGGAGAACAGACGAACGCCTGCTTTGCTACAACCTCCTTTCAGGCTGTTGTAGAGAGCAAGGAGGTCTCTCCTGAGCCTCCTTTACTCTAGGCTGAACAACCCCAGTTCCCTCAGCTCCTCCTCATCAGACCTGTACCCTAGACCCCTTATAAGCTTCACTGCCCTTCTCTGGACATGTTCCAGCACCTCCATGTCCTTCTTGCATTGAGATGCCCACCACAGGACACAGACTAAAAGTGAACACTATCAGTCGCAGCCAGGCTCATCTCCGTGGGGCCCATGGCCAAGCAGGGCAGGGCTGCGGGGAGATGGGCAGGGGCTGGCAGGACTGGTGCTGCCCATGGGGCCCTGGCACCTTTGGTTTGTGTCTTCTGGGTCCTGCACCTTCCCCATTCCTCCTGCTCTTGGGTTTCTCTACAGGAAAGGGAAAGGAAAGGGAAAGGAAAGGGAAAGGGAAAGGGAAAGGGAAAGGGACAGGGAAAGGGAAGGGGAAGGGGAAAGGGAAAGGGAAAGGGAAAGGGAAAGGGAAAGGGAAAGGAAAGGAAAGGAAAGGAAAGGAAAGGAAAGGAAAGGAAAGGAAAGGAAAGGAAAGGAAAGGAAAATGCACCTCTCTCAACATGGCAAGGGAGCTGGGCTCCCATGCAACACAGAGGACACATCTGTGTCACCATGACTGACTGCAGGGCTGGGTCTTGGTTATTAAAGCTGACAGATAAAGACTATTAGGTCTTCTTGCCTGCCTAGTATGCAAATGAGATACTTTCCTATACATCCCACAAAGAGCTTAAACCCTGAAGTGGATCAATCAGCTAAGAAAAAAAAGTATTTCCTAAATTTTGCAGGATGGAATAAATAAAATAGGTTTAAAAAATATGAATAAGAATCTCAAAGCAGCCACACAGGTCCTCCACTGTGTCATTTCCATGCTGCTCTAGTGCCCATCTGAAGCCCAGAAATTAACATCAGATAACCAGACATTTTTAGCACTTATCTCATGATTTCAGTATAAATTTGTGATATTATGTTTTAGTAGTAATGCTTAAAGCTGCCATTTTGTTTCCACTGCAGATATTATTTTTTAAAAAAAATAGGAAAAAATAAAATGCAATTGGGACTTCAGAAATATCCTCCTAAGGAAGCTAAGGGGCTATCAAGTATCTGAGAAATGACACACTAAAACAGACATTTCAGTCACTGGAAGGTTTGAGTTCTGGCATGACTGCTTTCACTTATTATAAAAAGAACAGAACAAATTTCCTAAAATGTTTAATGTCAGTACTTGCAGTTCTCCTTTCACAACAGCAGGAGGGGAAAAAAAAATTGTCTAATGCCCAAAATGACATCTGTGAAAAAAATCTGTGCTAAAAAGGATGAAAAGAACATCTAGTGCAATTTATTCACAGAAATGCCCTTAATAGGCTAAATTTACACCATTAACTCCTTTTTGTACCCAGTTTGTGTAATAAAGAAAATTATCTTATTAATATTAGTGTTAAATCAGCTTTGTGTGGTATAAATCTGACTCGTGCTATTCTCAGCAGATGGACACGTTTCTGCTACATCTAGGGACTGCATCAGTTAGCCACCTGAGAGAGTCTGATCAGCATATTCATCCCTGTCATCTAACTTTCATTTAAGGGCAACACTAAAATCAGTAGCCAAATTTAAAAGGTTGAGAAAACAACCGGATCACCAGAACATTCTTTTGTTCCACAGCCCATCTCAGAGCCCTTGTTACAGATTTGAACTGGTGCTGGAGCAAGAGAGCAACGAAGTGAATTCAAGTCGCAGCCATCTTCCCAAAACAGCATTTGAAATTTCATTTGAGGAGGCACACAGTAGAGTCAACCAAATTAACATCTTCACCATTATTGACACTACAAGATTTATTTCTCCCTGTTCAATTTAAAAAGAATCCCCAGGGAAATTTTTAAGGGGTGCTTGCTTTATTAGTTGTTATTGAGTTGGACCATTTGACAGCTTGTGGGGAATGTCTGAATAACAAAATCCCTGCTAGAAAGAGATCAAGAGACCCCTGGTGACTGGTACAGATGACATCGATTGGATTTTAGCATGATGCATTTAGTTGCCATTGTTAAAAGAATATAGCAGACTCATTTATAGAATGAATAGGATCTACATGGACAGTATACACAAAGGAGTCTGGCTAGGGCTGTGACTGAACCTGGAGCCCTACAGTGCATGCAGCTCTTGCCCCTCCAGGAAGCAATAATTTCAGCAAGGTTACTATACAGAGCTGGAACACTGTGGGGAGGAAGCACCAGGGCCGAACCCTACAACTTCTATCCTTGGTAGCCACAGAATCACTCCATTAATGTATTACAGTGGTTGTTAGGTGGGAAGAGAAGGAAAGATGGGAGGGGAAAATTTCTTAAAGCTCATTAATATCTTTCTTCTAGCACAAATATAAAGAAACCATGAAACATTCTTGTACGAGCAGGATGTTCAAACAATAGAAGCACTCTGGCCAATAAACACAGAGTATGTTCCAGTCACACCATCATGCAGTTTAAGAGGTATTCTTGGTATTAAAAGACAAAACAGAAGGCTAGCTAACAAGTAACAAAACACACGGCTGAGCACAGATGAGAGTGGAACTAGTTTTTTTTCTTAGGGATTATGAGAAAAACAGTCTAGGAAAGTCGAGACAGGAACAAGCATAAGTTTAATGAATTCACCCAGACACTAGAGCATTTATAGAACTATGAATAGGCACCAGCCTCCTCTGATATGCTGATAAGAAGTTTTAGAAAAGCAGAAGTGCATCAATTTTACATGATTACATCACCAGCATTGTTTGCTAATTGCCAGAACGATAAGTCCCTCATTTTAAATTTAGTCAGTAGCTGAAAGTCGTGTTGCTGCTGTCAAAATGGCTTTCACTTTCCAGAGAAAGGGTTGGTGAATATTCCTGTTACACCAAGAAACAGTAGGTAGTGGAAGGATATAGACTCAGAGATGGTTAAAATCAGCTTCTCTGATACGTAAACTAAAAGCTGAAGAATTTTTTAAAGGACTCAAAATATGTCTTTAAAAAAATGCCTCAAAAAGTGTGAGGTGTTTCCATTTCAGATGAAATCTCTCCTGGATGGGCAGTAGCTATGCATATTCTTGACTGAGAATTGCACTAAGATACCTTTCTACCACAGTTTCTTAGCCTTATAGATTTATTTTCCATTTCCTAATTCTCCAGTGAATGTATAGTTGTGGCAACCTGGCTGATCATTCCTACAGTTCCAACCTGCAACGACAGAGCTTGAAAAATTCCCATGTGAGGGAAGCAAAAGGGGTTTAATCAGTCTGTAAGCATTTGGGGGCACATCAGATCTGAACTGTCTAATTCTAGAGTTTATCTGAGACATTATACGAATAGAACATTAACCCCACATCTGTGCTCCTTACTGGGCTTTAGTAAAAAAAAAAAAAAAAAAAAAGGGTGCCAGGAAAATTTTAAGATTATGCAAACCAAAG